>NC_135973.1:31871069-32160912 GCF_053455715.1 Rhinoraja longicauda | reverse complement strand
GCACTATTCTGCATTCTCCTTCAGTTAAAGACCCTGAGGCAAGTTTTCCACCTGATCACCTGCTTGCCGTTTCTTTCATCTCTCCACACTATTCCTTTCCCACAAACATAAAAATGTTTATCACATAAATTAAAAAATGTTCCTATGGGAATCTTGATCAACCTGCACAATGTAAATTTTCCATTTTGATCAGCAGGAAAAGTATCAAACTGGTAAAACTGATTTGTAGTTAAGTCAAGTCAAATTTATTTGTCACATACACATGCACGATGTGCAGTGAAATGAAAGTGGCAATGCCTGCGGATTGTGCACAAAAAAGAATTACAGTTACAGCATATAAATAAAGTTAATAAGTTACTATAGTGTAGACAAAAATTTAGTCTCTGGGGTTATAATAGTTGACAGTCCTGATGGCCCGTGGGAAGAAACTCCGTCTCATCCTCTCCGTTTTTACAGCGTGACAGCGGAGGCGTTTGCCTGATCGTAGCATCTGGAACAGTCCGTTACTGGGGTGGTAGGGGTCCCTTATAATCTTGCTTGCTCTGGATCTGCACCTCCTGATGTATAGGTCCTGCAGGGGGACAAGTGTAGTTCCCATGGTGCGTTCTGCCGAACGCACTACTCTCTGCAGGGCCATCCTGTCCTGGGCAGAGCTGTTCCCAAACCAGACTGTAATGTTGCCGGACAGCCCCAGAGGATGCTCTCTACAGCCCCAGAGTAGAAGCACTGAAGGATCCTCAGAGACACTCTGAATTTCCTCAGCTGTCTGAGGTGGTAAAGGCGCTGCTTTGCCTTACCCACCAGTGCGGCAATGTGCGTTGCCCACATCAGATCCTCTGTGATGCGGACTCCCAAGTATTTAAAACTGCTCACCCTATCCACAGTAGACCCATTTATCTCCAGTGGCGTGTTCGTCCTTGGATGTTTAGCCCTTCTGAAGTCCACAATCAGCTCCTTCGTTTTAGTGACATTCAAGAGGAGGCTATTGTCCTGACACCAGAGTGCCAGATCGGCCACCTCCTCCCGGTAGGCCTTCTCATCGTTGTTGGAGATCCGGCCCACCACCACAGTGTCATCAGCAAACTTGATGATGGAGTTAGTCTCAATTCATAATCTTATAGTTTAAGAATTCTTTTCTCCCTTACCCGGAACTGTTGATAAAAATGATATCAATGAATAAAGAATTTCTATTAATAAACTGACACAGGTGACATAGAAATAAATATGCTCAGACTCAGATGATCCAAATGAAACACCTACAAGCCAGCCTACAAGACTGCTGACAAAAAACATTTGGTTCAGAAATTGAATTAAATATGTCTGCTGTGCTGCAAGCCAAACAATGTAATATGGAAATGTAATTTTAAAGTTTTCATTTCATGCAACACTATTTTATATTGCATTACATTTTAGTTTAATCAAATATCACTAAATTCCATTTTTATTAACGAAGAACTGGCCACGAATCTCCTGTGATAATTCAGCATAATACATTTAAGACATTGGTCTAATCTATCCTCTCAGGACAATGCTGCCTTGTTAACGGTTTCATAGAATGTTAACAATTTCCTTTCCTACAGCCAGTTGCATAATATTAACACTTCAAAGTGATTGATCAAGGGCAATGATTGGAAGTTTTATGGAGTCCTTTTCACTGAATTTCACCTGGCACGCAATCCAAACGCAGTCACACCAAGTCTAAGCACCCTTCAGATGCATAGTCGAAAACAAGACTACATGAAAAACATACTGAAGTATCATCAACACGAAGCAGTAACATTGTTTAATTCAGTCATATAATTGACTCTAGTAAGAGAATGGGCCAAGTTCAACCACCAGCCACTTCTCTAGAACTACTACTCCTCACATTTTTGACACAATGGAATTCAGAATTTTTAAACATTGATTTCAATTAAATAGTATTTTGCATCTGACCTGCCGACATCTGGACTAAGTTCTGCAGATTATTGATCCATCCTCTACCATGAAATAGCATGCAATTTTGGTCAATTAGCTACCTCACCGATGAATTGAAGCATGCTTTGAAATTCATTTGTGTCATGTAAGAAACCTCTCACCAGAAATAAAGCACCACCCACTTATAGTGTCCATATTACAGCAGCAACACTAAAGGATATTTCAATATTAAAACAAAAACAGAAATACTGGAAACCGAGTAAAAAAAAGAGACAAATTGTAGAAATACACCAAGGATACACAGCAGATGTTAATGCGTCAATTCTAGGATCAAATAAAAACAAACTTTTTTCTTCTAAAATTCAATTAGATCGACCCGAGGGAACAGAATTTTAAAGTAATTAATTTCAAAAGAATTTACATAGAAAGAATGAAAATCTCTGGTGCATAGGTCTACTGCAGTCAGTCAGTGTCTTCTGTAGCAATTGTATTTCAGTACTGATGGGCTTCTTCCTGAGCAAAGGCTTTATTTCAAAAAAGCCTGGTTTATTCATAAATCCAGTCAACAGCACAATCATTCCAACAAACCAGCTCCTCAGGGCTGAACCAGAGCGAGATTTCACGGATGGCACTCTCCACTGAATCACTGCCATGGATTACATTCCTGCAGCACAACAAAATAAACAAACTGGGTTAAATGCTCAAGAGGTTCAAGATACAACACTGCATTCAAATGATGATTTCAAAAGCATCGTTAAAACACTAAATCGATATTCCCTTATTTCCCGCAAAAGCATTTCAAACTTACATTTCCAGTTAAAATTCATGACAAAATTAGATTCCACTTTCTCAGCCAAACATTTAGAAATTTGGAGTTCCTTTGAGCCAGTACACCATTAGTTCTGTACCTTATCCCTGACCTTAGAGAAACTGATCTATTGCAGGGTGGTTCAAAGAAGTCTGACACTTCATGAAAATAATGAAGCCATTTTTTTGCAAAGCAGCATCTTTTATTATGATAAAAGATTATCATAATTACCTACCAGCCTACCAGATTACGTACTAAAATGTTTTTGTTCTTGAAAGGAATCTTCTGCATAGGCTAGAGGTATATCTTCATAATTACTGCCACATGACAAGCATCATAAAAGCAGACATAAAAACATTAGCCTGAACTAGGCAGAAACACTTATCAACCTCCATTGCTGTGTGGAGGTTAGATTCCAGTGTGAAGACAGACCCCACACTTCCACTCAACCTATCGTGTAGTTTCCAAATGCACAGCATTTATGCTGCAGTTTGTCTCTGACCTGCACAAGGTTAAACTAATATGTTCTACAAATTTTTCAGCTGAATAGAGAATAGCTGGTTCAATTTACACAGAAATCAGTTAAAATTTAATATTTAATTATCAATGCTTTTAGTGTAAAATGTCATTAAAAAATAAATATATAAAACATTTAAATGGATAATTAAATATTGTCAGTGTAATTTGTGCATAGTTTTTGAATGTTTTGTGAATGGCAGGGACTTTCATAAATATTCAAGACAATTTTCAAACTCAATATTCAAGACAAAGTTTGCCAGATGAACCAGAAAGACCCTTTGCTAGCTCCTGTCGATCATCTGATGGTGAACTTAGCAATAGAAGTCTCTGCTCATATTCCTGCTAAGATTAAACTCAGTGAACGAGACAAGTAAAGAGAACAGGTAGCACACTCCTTGGAAGCTATAGGCCATTAATGATTTGTTGCAGAAACCACTCCATATCATTTCATACAAAATGTATCACACTAATTAATTGCAAGCTTACTTAAAAAAGCCATTAAGATTTCCTAACAGAATTCTATTGAACAAAGAATTACCTGTTTTCGATAAAGATCTATTTTTAAACCAAACATGTGAGTACCCACCTGCTCACTTCAATACAGAGGTCCCCTCTGATGGTACCTGGTGCAGAGTCTGCAGGATTGGTTTCTCCCAGCATAGCCCGAGTGGTTTTAACAACACCTAATCCTTGCCATACCTGAAATGTCAAAGCAACATTCAGCAGCAATACCATGTGGCATAATCTTGAAGAGTAAAAACACAGCATTTTATAAAAACTAGTTGGACCCATGAGGAGTTATTTCTCTGTGGTGATTTAGAGCATAAAAACATTAAAATGCTGGAACTATTCTGCAGTGAAACAGGATTTGACAAGAGAGAAACACCAACTCTCTTTCCCTCCACTGCCTAACTTGCTAAATATTTCCAACATATTTCCAACTTCCATTTTTAATTAAAACTCCCTACATTTGCAGAATTTTGCTTTAGATTTAGCAATCTGCTATCCCTGATGATGATGATGCTGTACACACATTTTTGAACGTGAATTCTAGAGGATGTCCATAACCATAACACAAAGTATTATACACTGAGTTTAATGGGGTCCAATAAATAGAACCAGTGATGAGGTGAACAAATTACTAGTTTAATGTCGCCTTAAACAAATGTAAATCAAATTATATTGAGCGCTCATTTTTAAAATACTTTTCTAGATGCTGTCCACTGGGGTACAGCCTTTAGGTGTGAGTAACCCGTTATTTAATGCCCATTGTTTAATCTCAGAGAATATTATTAAATTGTTGAATCATGTAAGCTATCATACATGGCAAATCATCTCTTCACACACTTTCCTGCCATGATATTTTCCAGCATGGATCATTGGGTTAGGTAAAGAATTTTTACTGATGAATTTCTTTCCACTTCAAAGATGTTTGTCATCTACATCACTGATTTGGATGAGAACATACAGGGCAAGATTAGCAAGTTTGCTGATGATACAAAAGTGAATGGTTTTGCAGATGGTGAAGATGGTTGTGAAAGATTGCAGCAGGATCTGGATCGATTGGCCAGGTGGGCGGAGGAATGGTTGATGGCATTTAATACAGAAAGGCATGAGGTGTTGCATTTTGGGATGTCGGACAAGGGCAGGACCTACACAGTAAATGGTAGGCCTCTGGGTAGTGTTGTAGAGCAGAGGGATCTAGGATTACAGGTGTATGGTTCCATGAAGGTCGAGTCGCAGGTAGATAGGGTGGTCAAAAAGGCTTTTGGCACTTTGGCCTTCATCAATCAGAGTATTGAGTATAGAAGTTGGGAGGTCATGTTGCAGTTGTATAAGACGTTGGTTAGACCGCATTTAGAATATAGTGTTCAGTTCTGGGCACCATGTTATAGGAAAGATATTATCAAGCTTGAAAGGGTTCAGATAAGATTTACGAGGATGTTGCCAGGACTAGAAGGTATGAGCTATCGGGAGAGGTTGAGTAGGCTGGGTCTCTATTCCATGGTGCGCAGGAGGATGAGGGATGATCTTACAGAGGTGTACAAAATCATGAGAGCAATAGATCGGGTAGATATACAGGGTCTCTTGCCCAGAGTAGGGGAATCGAAGACCAGAGGACATAGGTTCAAGGAGAAGGGGAAAAGATTTAATAGGAATCCAAGGGGTAACCTTTTCACACAAAGGGTGGAGGGTGTATGGAACAAGCTGCCAGAGGAGGTAGTTGAGGCTGGGACTATCCCATCATTTAAGAAACAGTTATACACAGATAGGACAGATTTGGAGGGATATGGACCAAGCGCAGGCAAGTGGGACTAGTGTCGCTGGGACATTGTTGGGCAAGTTGGACTGAAGGGCCTGTTTCCAAACTGTATCACTCTATGTAGAGTCTATTAATTCTTCACTTATCAAGATCAATGTTTCCATGCTGTATCTTTCAATCAATTAGTTATATGTTTATCATCTGTGCTGATTAGGTAACCCAATGCCAATCTTCAATAATTTATTATACTTCCAAAATTTGGATTTAAAACCTTTATTCACATGGCAAGAACAAATCAGAGGATGCTCTTTGTTTTAATGTTTGCAATGACTTCTTTAAAAAGTTTCCAATAAATGGACATTGAAGAAATCATAAATATTTCTATGGTACATGAGGCTATCATTGTTACCCAAAAATTGCAATATTATTCAGTAATACTACCCGATTGCTAGAATTTGCTAGCAACTTCTCAATCCCAGCCAGATTATCAATGAGGGCCATTAAAAAAGTTTTCTATTTCATCCTCAGCGAATTTAAACCCGTCCTAACAATTAAGATTATTTTTTGCATTTCCTAAAAATTGACTATCATGTCATTGACAGAAAGTGCAGCTACAGAAAAGACAGCCAATTGCTTGTGTTATCTTAATATGCTACAGAGTGTGTAATATACATAGATTTAGAGATACAGCGCGGAAACAGGCCCTTCGGCCTACCGAGTCCGCGCCGCCCAGCGATCCCCGCACATTAACACTATCCTACACACACTAGGGACAATTTTTTAAAAACATTTTACCCAGTCAATTAACCTACATACCTGAACGTCTTTGGAGTGTGGGAGGAAACCGAAGATCTTGGAGAAAACCCACGCAGGTCACGGGGAGAACGTACAAAATCCGTACAGACGGCGCCCGTAGTCAGGATCGAACCCGAGTCTCAGGCGCTGCATTCGCTGTAAGGCAGCAACTCTACCGCTGCGCCACCGTGCCGGAGAAAGACACTGTTTAGGGTGGCACGGCGGTGCAGTAGTAGAGTTGCTGCCTTACAGCGCTGGAGACTCGGGGTTGATCCTGACTATGGATGCTGTCTGTACGGAGTTTGTACGTTCTCCCCATGATTGTGTGGGTTTTCTCCGAGTTCTTTGGTTTCCTCCCACATTCCAAAGACATACAAGTTTGTAGGTTAATTGGCTTGGTATAAGTAAATTGTCCCGAGTGCATGTAGGATAGTGTTATTGTGCGGTGATCACTGGTCCATGTTGACTCGGTAGGCCAGAGGGCTTGTTTCCATGCTCTATCTCTAAACTAAACCGTATAATATTGCATGAATGGATCATACTATACACTTGTGGCGGCTTTAACTTACCATAGTGACCAAAGGGCCAGAACTCATGTATTTCACCAAACTATTATAGAAAGGCTTCTCCTTAAGTTCAATGTAGTGCTCTTTCAGCAAGTCTTCTGAAGCCTGAATTTAAAAAGAATAAACATAGTTACTTAAATTATAAGATTTTATTCCGTTAAACACTGATAAATAAATATGGTATCAAAAGGAAGATACAGATTTAAGGGAAAGGAAAGAGGTTTAAAGGGATTTGGAAGATATTTTTTGCCCTACACAAGGTTTTGGATATATCTGGAACATACTACCAGAGGTGGTGGTGGAGTCAGATACAGTTAAGACATTTAGAAAGGTATTGATGGATATTGACAGTGTAAGCAATTGGGATTAGTTCAGCTGAGTAAAAGTGTTGACATGGACGTGGTGAGGAGCTGAAAAAGATCCCATTTCAATACTGCATGAACTTATGATTATTATTATGCCAAAAGTGCATCAACTGGAATTGTTTCATTAATGTACAAGTTGTCAAGTCTTTCCTGATCTAAGCAAAGGCTGCTACACATTATTACATGCCCTAAGTAATTGGATATGTCTCATGAATGCACTTGGTTTACAAGAGAATTTATGGGAATTAAACATTTAGAGCTCAAAAATAAGAAAAGTTTTATGTCAATCCAGTTGAAGGATGTGTTGGCTCTGGAGAGGGTCCAGAGGAGGTTTCCAAGAATGATCCCAGGAATGAGTAGGTTAACCTATGATGAACGTTTGTCGGTACTGGGCCTGTACTCACTGGAGTTTAGAAGAATGAGGGGGGACCTCATTGAAACATACAGAATAGTGAAAGGCTTGGATAGAGTGGATGTGGAGAGGATGTTTCCACTAGTGGGAGAGTCTAGGACTAGAGGTCGTAGCCTCAGAATTAAAGGACGTTCGTTTGGGAAGGAGGTGAGGGGAAATCTCATTAGTCAGAGGGTGGTGAATGTGTGGAATTATTTGCCAAAGAAGGCTGCAGAGGCCAAGTCAGTGGATATTTTTAAGTCAGAGATGGATAGATTTTTGATAAGTACATGTGCCAGAGGTTATGGGGAGAAGGCAGGAGAATTGGGTCAGGAGGAAGAGATAGATCAGCTAAGATTGAATGGCGGAGTAGACTTGATGGGCCGAATGGCCTAATTCTACTCCAATAATTTATGACCTTATGACATACAAAAATGTTTCAAATCATCACTCCTTCACAACATGGGCAAACTGTCTTGTTACAGCAGGTTAATCAGCTTTTTCTCATGGGTACTACAAAAGGATCAAATCATTTATGTCTCTTAAGGAAAGTTAGGAAAAAGTATTAAATATGTTGAAACTTGGGTCTCATGTTACCATATTTGCAGAAATAGCCGAACTACTTTTCATCTTGTTTAAGGAATCAGAAAATGGCAGTCTTTGGAGGTGATCTCTACCACTTTGAATGATCACTTTATTGAAAATAATGATAAAGTATCAATAATTTACCATCGCTATATGCAAAAAGGTACAAAGGTTCCCCGTGTGTGTGTGTGAGTGGGGCTGAACAAAGGAGGACTCGGTGTGGGTGGACCACCGTGAGGAGGGCGAGAACAAAGGAGGACCTGGCGTGGATTATTTTGTAACTTTGTCGGCACCCATTTTGTGGCGACTCTTTGCATACCTTAGGTATGCAAAACAAAGAATATCACTGCGATTTGTCACACGTGACAATAAAGTATCATTTGTTCATTTATTCATTCACTTGTTCTGCATAATTATACTTCATTGGAAAAGAAACGCCCATCCTAAGTATCATACCTTCATAATTTTCATTCCAACCAGTTTAAATCCTTTCTTCTCAAACCTCCGTATGATTTCTCCAACCAAACGCCGCTGAACTCCATCTGGTTTGATAGCTACAAAGGTACGCTCATATATTCCAGTCATTACTAAAAAATAAACAAAGATTTGAAAGCAAATTCTTGCCTTTCTCTATCACGTTTCACATCTTAGTTTCCTTTTAGGTTCCTACCTATTAGAAAACATAGAAAATAGTGCAGGAGTAAGCCATTCGGCCCTTCGAGCCCCAAAATATTAAATTTCTATTTAATTTTTGACCAGACAGTAATTTGGCAATCATCAGGATATACAAGAATAGGCTGCACCACTCAGTCCACAACTTTGCCCCACCATTGAATTAGGTCATACTTTAATTCCATTTATGGATAATATTTTCTGATTTATTAATTAATTGACTGTGGTCAACTCTGGATTTGTAATCACCAACTTGCCCCTTGAACTGATTGATTTAATTGATAATTTCAGATGTCAATTAAGAATTAACCACGTTGGTTGAACTGATAGACCAGAGCAAGCAGTATCATGCAGTGTCATGGTGTGTTTCAAACTTGTGGTCAGGGATTAATAATAATATTCCGGATACAAATCCAATAATTTACTTACTATACTATCAATTTCTGTTTTTAATGTTTCAATTAATCCAACTCAATAACTTCTTTGGGAGATAATTCCTGACTTCGTCTTTTGTGTAATCGAGTGCTTTTTGACATTATCCTTTTGAATAATTTGACAATTGACTCTGATTTTAAGGTTACACCCATAATTTTGTGAAGTTAATGCATAACACTGCCCCGGTGTGCTGAACAGGAACGCCTGTCTGTGCAGATGCAGTGTCCCAGTCTTTCATTGCCTCAAGAAGCACTGGTACTGCAGATGCAGGGAAGGGAGGCGCTGATGTGGCGCCCACAACGCTGTTCCGAGTCCCGGCTCCAGCCCAGCGTCGGGCTGGCAAGCGCCCTTCATTCACCCTTACCCGCCCCTTCTCACCCATCTGGAACATGTAGGCAAAGAAGGCCAACGCTACACAGAGCATCCTGTCCTCGCTCTGCCCGCCAACACCTGGGTTTGCAGTGACACGGGGACTCGCACGCACCGACCGACCGGCGTGAGAGCGCGCTGCAGCCGGGCAGAACCACGTGACCGCCAGTCGTGGGCGGGGGAAGAGAGAGAATCACGTGACCTACGCCCGCGGGCGAGAGCGGGGCGGAGCCGCGTGACCGCCATCGTCCTGGGCGAGGAAGAAGCACGTGACCTCCGACCGCGAGCGGGAGGGGGCAGAGCCGCGAGCCCGCAGCCGGGGAGAGAAACACGTGACGTGAGGAGAAGCGCGTAACCGATGGCTGCAGCAGGGGCGGCACCACGTGACCCTCGCCGCCGCATGGCCGAGAGTGAAGCACGTGACCCCCGCGGTCGGCGGAGATGGAGGTGAGCGGGATGTCGGTTGTCACGTCGAGGAAAGACTGGCACAGATAGCCGTAGTTTTCTGTGGAATAAAAGAGAATAAGCGAGGATTTAATCAATGTGGATAACATTGAAAGATCGGATATAATGAATAGGAAGAACCAGTATTCCTTGGCATAAATATCAATTATTAGTGATAAAGCTTTAAAATAGCCTGTAGAAGGAATAGAAGGGAGTTGAAAAAACATTGCTTATGTGGGGCAGTTGTTAAAGGTGTTGAGGAGAAAGGAATCCTTAATATGCTGAAAATATATAAAACTTGGACTGAGATTTGGGATTGTGCCATAAATCTGTGTTTCATTGATTCACGTTCTTTGAGGAAGTTGTGGAAAGCAATCATTCTTGAAAATAGGTACAGGAGTAGGCCATTCGGCCCTTCGAGCCAGCACCGCCATTCACTATGATCATGGTTAATCATCCAAAATCAGTACGCCGTTCATGCTTTCTCCACATATCCCTTGATTACTCTTAATAGCTAATCCCTCTAATAGCTAAATCTAACTCTCTCTCGAAAACATCCAGTGAATTGGCCTCCACTGCCTTCTGTGACAGAGAATTCCACAGATTTGCAACTCTGGGTGAAAATGTTTTTCCTCACCTCAGTCCTAAATAGCCTATCCCTTTTCTTAAACTGTGACCCCTGGTTCTGGACTCCCCCAACATCGGGAACATTTTTCCCACATCTAGCCCGTCCAATCCTTTAAGAATTTTATGTTTCTATAAGATCCCCTCTTGTCCTTCTAAATTCCAGCGAATACGAACCCAGTCGACCCATTCTTTCATCATATGTCAGTCCCACCATCCCGGGAATTAACCTGGTGAACCTACGCTGCATTGCCTCAATAGCTATAATGTCCTTCCTCAAATTAGGAGACCAAAATTGCATACAATACTCCAGGTGTGATCTCACCAGGGCTCTGTACAACTGCAGTAGGACTTCCTTGCTCCTAAACTCAAATCCTCTTGCAATGAAGGCCAACATGCCATTAGCTTTCTTCACTGCCTGCTGTACCTGCATGCTTACTTTCAGTGACTGATGTACAAGCACACCCAGGTCTCATTGCACCTCCCCTTCTCCAAATCTGACACCATTCAGTCTGAAGAAGGGTCTCAACCCGAAACGTCACCCATTCCTTCTCTCCCGAGATGCTGCCTGACCTGCTGAGTTACTCCAGCATTTTGTGAATAAATCGATTTGTACCAGCATCTGCAGTTATTTTCTTATACCATTCAGATAATGTGCATTCCTGTTCTTGCCACCAAAGTGGATAACCTCACACCCAACCTATTCATGTCACCCTGCAGCCTCATGGTATCCTCACAGCTCACACTGCCACCCAGCTTTGTGTTGTCTGCAAACTTAGAGATGTTACATTTAATTCCCTCGTCTAAATCGTTAATATATATTGTAAAAAACTGGGGTCCCAGAACCGAGTCTTGCGGCACCCCACTTGTCACTGCCTGCCATTCTAGAAAGGACCCGTTAATTCCTACTCTTTGCTTCCTGTCTGCCAACCAGTTCTCTATCCATGTCAATACCCTACTCCCAATACCATGTGCTCTAATTTTGCACACTAATCTTTTGTGTGTGATCTTACCAAAGGCTTTTTGAAAGTCCAGATATACCACATCCACTGGCTCTCCCTTATCCATTCTACTTGTTACATCCTCAGAAAATTCCAAGGTTAGTCAAGCACGATTTCCCCTTCATAAATCCATGCTGACTTTGAACGATCCCGTCACTGCTTTCCAAATGCGCTGCTATAACATCTTTAATAATCGACTCCAGCATCTTCCCCACTACCGATGTAAGGCTAACTGGTCTATAAATTCAGTTTTCTCTCTCCCTCCTTTCTTAAAAAGTGGAGTTACATTGGTTACCCTCCAGTCCACAGGAACTGATCCAGACTCGAGACAACATTGGAAATTGATCACCAATGTATCCACGATTTCCAGAGCCACCTCCTTGATACTGTGGGATGCAGACCATCAGGTCCTGGGGATTTATCTGTCTTCAGTCCCAACAGTTTACCTAACACCATTTTCTGACTAATGTGGATTCCCTTCAGTCCCTGCCGCCCACTGGATCCTCGGTCCCTTAGTATTTCCGGGAGATTGTTTGTGTAAAGCCCAATGAGCAAATATGTAAACATTTAATGGAAAATGTGTAGCACAGTTTCACAGGTGCTATGCGGCATCCTATTTTTGTATAACTAAACACAGAAAATGAAGCACATCTGGAGAGAGAAAATTGGCATTATAGGTCAGTAATCAGCCTGAAAAGTAAGGCCAGAATTTGTTAGTTTTACTGACAGTTCCACATGGAACATCATCAGCTTTCACCCTGTGTACATACATATCAGGAATTCCACATAAATTGTGAAGTCCTGTATTTATGGGCCAAACACTGCTGGCAATTTCCTGACAGTTCTGCACTGTTGGAGTCTCCATGGAGTTTATCAGCGGAGCAGGAATTTACTGCGATTCTCCGTATATTCTTCGTGGTGAATCAGATGATCTTAATATCATAGACCTGCTGTAGGATCCACAAGATCATTCATTTGAATGAGGATTGTAGGGCTGTACCAAGAAATTAAAGTTAGATAACTGCAAGTAAAAATAACAGATGATGCTGGAAATTTGAAATAAAATTTGAAAATGCTGCAAAACATCCAGCAGGTCTAGCAGCTCCTGTGAAAAGAAAAGCGGAATTAACGTTCCAGCTGGAAGATAATTGATAAAAACTAGGGAAATGATGGCCTGCTGTAGATTTACAGCATTTTCTACCAAAATGTGAGCAAAATGGTCTTGGGCTGGCACATGTTGCAGGTTCATGTTCATTAGAAACTGGAGATATAACTGACTTCATAGCCAAATTATCTGCTCAGTGAGCCATCACAGTACAGTTAAAGAGTTTGATGCTGAACCAACCACATCAGGATATATCAGGGTACAAGGCCAAATGCTTGATAAAAAATACTAGGCTTCAGGGAAAACCGAGAGGCGGGGAGGTAGGTGGAGTGATCATTCTAGAGTTTTAAGATTTGAAGGCATTTGTGATGGAATGATAAAAATTGGAGAACCCCAGAAAGCCAGAATTGTGGAGTGCAAATATTTTCTGAATATTGAAGATTGGTAGGGACAAAATATTAGAGAGGGGGAAAGGGGAGGGCAGATTAAAATAGAATTTAAAATAAAAATGCAAGAGATACTTGGGACCTCTGATGAAGGCTCATCAACTTGAAATGTCACACCTGTTTATTTCTCCATAGTTGCTACCTGGTCTGCAATCTCCAGCATTTTCTGTTTTTATTTAAGATTTCCTGTATTTACATTTTTTTTGCCTTTCAATAACAGTTTAAAAAATGTTGTAATATATGGAACCAATATAGGTTAGCAATTAAAGGTAGAAAAGGATGATTCGGGTTAGGATGTGGTTGTAGTAGTGGAGAGGTCTGACAGAGTTAGCATCAGAATGATAATGCAAGTTGAATACCAATGACACTGCTGGAATGCAGGATTTGGCATTTTATGCAAATAACTTTCATCAATGAATTATGAGCATCAATTCTGGCACATTAAAGTAATTGAATCAAATTTTTGGAAGGTAATTGAATCAAATTTTTGGAAGACAGATTAGAAATAGATTATTTGAACAAAACAAAGTTATTCCTTGCACCACAGTAGTAATATATTGGGGGAGAGCCTTTCCTAATGAAGGTCAATCCTTGAGTTGCAAATGAGAAATCTGCAAAAGAAAATCTCAATCAAGGTGGTATCAAATGCACTGGGATTGGAACTTTTTGAATTGAAATAAAATTGAAATGTTATTTGCTGCAGCTTTACAGGCACATTAAATACTTAAATAGTCACAACAAATAATGTCTTGGTTTGTTATTTATTTTATATTTATCAGTTACTAGCCGGGCGTGGACCCGTTGGGCCCAAATCTCTCCTGCGGGCCTGGCAACCCTCCATCAAAACCTCTCCTGCGGGCCCCGCAACCCTCCCCCAAGTGATGACACTTACCCACTCCATCCCCCCCCTCAACCCCCCTTAAACCTCCCTCAGGGCCAGGGGCGGGCGAGGGGGGAGAGAAAAGGGGAGAGGATGCCACTCATCCTGGCCGCGGGCAGCCATCGCGTTGGCCAGCAGCAGGAGAGCTCTCCTTCCCCCCCTCCCCCCTTCATTGGCCGCCACTCCCATCACTCGGGCGGGTCCCGCCCCCCTCCAAGCGGCAACCCTCCCCAACTGCGCAGACGTGGATCCGGCGGCCATCTTACGTAAGTATTAGATCAACGGGCCCCAACTGCCTATGCGCGGACCCGTTGGGTTCCCATTGTGACGCCAAACATGGAGGTAGCCAATCAGCACGCACCGGACCCCACATGAGAGGGAGGTGGTAGAGCCAATCAAATTTTTTAAAGTTTAAAAAATGATTTTTTAATGTTTAAAAAGTTAATAACATTTAAAATATACCAACCATTTTAACTGCAGGCCAATGGTGAGTAAGGTGGGTCAAAAATTATTACGCTATCGTGTACCGTTTTGGCTGTATATCGGGTACGCGCAAACACACAAGATGAGACTATTAGTAATATACTAGACCGTGGACCCGTTGGGCCCAAACCTCTCCTGCATTGGTGCACTACCCTGTCCTCCCCCCTCCCCTGTCTCCTCAACTCCCCTCTCCCTTCTCCCCCTACTCCCCCTCCCCTCCCCCTCCCCTCCTTTTAAACTTTAAAATGTGAATAACTTAAAAAATATAACACCGATTTCAATAAAACTACTTGCATTATCACTAAAGTGGGCCTAAAATTGTCACGCTATCGCGTACCGATTTGGCTGAAGTTTAGTTACAAACAAGATAACAAACGAGAGTTTTAGAATATAGATATAGATACTAAATAAACAGACCATAAAAATGCAAGCCGAAGGATGTAGCGCAACAGTATGCAAAGTCAATAGTAGTTTAGTGCTGAGGTAGGATTTTGGTTAGGCTGGTGCTGTGTGGTTCACGAATCTGATGTTTGATAGGAAGAAATTATGCTTGATCCTGAAGATAACGGTTTTCTTGGAATCTTTTTTCCCAATGGTTGGTGCAAGATGAGCCAGTGTGGTGTGGATATTTTGTTTTGTTAGATTCATTCTTGATGCATTACTTTCTGTAGATCCCTTCAATGGTGGTGAGGCGGTCATTACCTGTGATAGATACAAAGTGCTGGAGTAACTTAGCGGGTCAGGCAGCATTTCTGCAGAAAAAGGATGGGTAAAATTTTGAGTCAGGATCCTTCAGACTGAAAGTAGGGGGTGGGGGAAGGGGTGAAGAGCTGGAGGTGAGAAAAGTCCAGGACCAATCAGGGCCAGCTGCAAGTGACCTCAGGCAGGGTGATGGCTTGGTGGTCCCATTGTTGGCTCGGGAAGGTCTAACAAAGGGTCTCGACCCAAAACGTCACCCATGCCTTCTCTCCGGAGATGCTGTCTGACCTGATGCTGCCTGACACTCCAGCATTTTGTGTGAAGGGAGTATCTCCGGGGAGGCGCAGCCTGTAGACTGGGTCCCGCCCGGAGGGTCCAGCTCGACACCTGGAGTCTGAGAACTTGGCTCCACCTGGAGACCGTAGGCCCGACTTGCTCATCGAAGACCTGCACCGCAGACTGGAAACTGTCCGGTAGGCCCGACTCACCCGCCGCGCAGATGGCGGAAGTGCGACCCGCGTCGGAGACTGAAACCCACCCGGAAGGCCTTCTATCCCGCCACGGATCGAGGACCCATGAGAATCCACCTGGAGGGCCGGTAAGCAGACCGGTTGCGAGAAAGCGTGCACCGCCTCGGGGGAGTGGGGGAGTGGGCCGCTGGAGGCCCCGCAGCAGCTTGGGCCGGCCGTCGCTCCCAGAGGCCGAGCACATGGACCCAACCTGGTGGAGCAGCGGTGGAGGACACCAACGGCTACACTTGGCCGGGCCGACACTGCAATGCCGCCAGGTCAACGGACCTTCATGGTCACATCAAGATCCCTGCACTTACAACAAAGAGGACTTGAAAGTGGTGCCTAACTGGTGACTCTATACTGTATTAGTGTATTCATTTGAACTGTATCTGAGATGCTTATCTAATATGTATACAAGTGCTTATGTATAGTGATACTTGTATGTACATAACTGAGTACAACAATGATTTTCACCGTACATCAGTACATGTGACAAATAAAGTACCATACCTAGATGTGATCTTAAGTGGGATACAATGTGGGGAGTTGTGGAATTGGTTAAGCAACTAGGGGGAGGAAGGGATTGTAGAAGTTTTAACATTACAGAATTCAATGTTCATACCACTGGGTTGTAAGCTACCTATATGACGTGCTATTCCTCCAATTTGCACGAGGCCTCACTTTGGCAATGGAGGAGGCCCAGGACAGAAAGGTCAGTATGTGAATGGGAAGCGAGTTGAAATGGTTCGCAACCGGGAGATCCCACAGGCTGCAGTGGACTGAGCATAAGTGTTCGACGAAACGGTCGCTAAGTCTATATTTGGTCTTGTCGATGTACAGGTGCTGAACACTTACGTTCAGAAACTTGAAGTTGGTGATTCTCACCACTGTCATACTGTTGTTGAAGACAGGGTTCATGGACTGCCGACTTTCCTTCCTGAAGACACCAATCAACTGCTTAATCTTGCTAATGTTGAGAGCAAGAGTATTGTTCTGGCAACTCGATTGATCTCCCTCCTGTACTCAGACTCATCATTACTCATTATTCACCCGACAATGGCGGTATTGTTGGCAAATTTAAAGACGGCGTAGGAACTTCATTGAAAGTAGTTACAAAAAAACCCGAGAATCCAATAAACTATAAACACCCTTTTGGTTTCTTAAAGAAGTAAACTAACAATATACAAAGAGCATTTCACACCCCCATGTCAGATGTATTTAATCATAGTAATTGTGTTCTGGACCACATTTGATAAACTCGAATCTGCCAAGTTGGGGCATGTACAATGTCGAAAGATAATGAAAGGATACCTCAGGGTGATTACTGGGTTGTAATCTAATTGAGGGCTTTAGACACTGTTAAAAGCCATGAGAGTGTAAATGAATGGTTTCAAACCATGATCCGAAAAGCAACATCTGATTACTACTTTGAAAGCAGGTATTATATTTTATGTAATATATGTTGTTAATTTGTATTGCTGACAGTGATTTTAGGGTATGGTCACTAACTGTCAGTACACTATGGTTTAGACTTTATTTTTGAGCGTGCTTGAGTAGCTTTGCGTGTCTCACAGCATTCCAGGAACCATTTTATTATGTTTGATAGCAGAAAACTTCATTTACTAAGTATGGAAATGCTAATTCTCTTGGATTTTTAGTGGGTTAAAATTTGAGGACGATGTTGGACAATAAGCTCAATTCATCCTTGTTGATTTTTTTTGCGAAGTTCATGGAAGATTTATTCATTTTGATCATTTGTTTTACCTTTGATTGTAAATAATGTTTGAAATGGAAAGATTAATGCATTTTGTTGATTTATGGCATTCATATTGAGAAGTTGTTATGCAGTAATTGACAGATCATTAAGAACTAATAATGATTTGACATGAATACAGGTAATTTCAGTTTGTAGATGACTAACCTATTTTGTAATCAAAGAGGAACAGACTCCAGGAGAATGTGCAATGACAAATATATCACATGGAATTTAGCAGAAAGGTATATGTTTGGCATGAAGGATGAAGAGATGTTATATAGATTATCTGATACAAACTTAGAGGCTGCTGAATCTGAATGGAATACACTAAAGGTAATGCATTTTAACTCCATCTTTCTACATATTGAAATGACATTCAGTTTAGATCTTGTAATTCATAACATAAGTTTCTTCTGCAAAAGGTTATATTATGAATTATATTTTGCAATAAAAGTTGAAGCCTTTAATTTGTAACTTGTCTCTGAAAAGTTACGTGTAGTAGTTCCTAATAGACTCAGTGGCTGCTATTACTTTCATTAAATCATTTCTTGTGGACATTTGACTATGGAAGTGCATGCTTTCATGCTATTGTATCTACTGACCAATGGGAGAGGGAAGAAGAGAGTATGATTGGTGAAATGGCAAACGTGTGACAGATGTGTAACTCTGGAGTATATATAAGCTCTAGTCCGTATCAACAACACTGAAGTGGAGATGGTCGAAGGCTTCAAGGACCTAGGTGTAAAAACACCAACAATTTGACCTGATCCATCAACATTGATGCCACGCTTCCACGCTTCCAATGCTTCCATCTTTTCAGAAGACCAAGGAAATTCAGCGGATCTTTAATGAGTCTTATTAATTTATTAAGGTGCACCATAGAAAGCATCCTACCACTGATTGATTGAAAGATCGGGTATTGAAACCATGTTTTTAGCCCACCAGGTCCTTGCAGACCATCGATCACCTGTTCACACTATTCTATTTTATCCCATTTTCGCATCCACTCCTTACATACTAGAGGAAATTTACAGAGGTCAATTAATCTACAAGCCCAAACGTCTTTAGGATGTGGAAGGAAACCGGCACACCCAGAGGAAACACATGAGGTCACAAGGGAACCTTGGTCTTGCCAATGTATAGGAGTCCACGCCTGGAGCATCAGATATAGTAGATGAGGTTGAAGGAGGTGCAAGTGAACTTCTGCGTCACCTGAAAGGACTGTCGGGGTCCTTGGATGTAGTTGAGGGACGAGAACTGTCGGGGTCTTTACACCTCCTCACAGGTTCACTTGCACCTCCTCCAACCTCATCTAATGTATCCGCTGTTCCAGATGTTGACTCGTATATCGGCGAGATCAAGCGCAGGCTCGATGATCGTTTCACGGAACACCTCTGCTCAGTCTGCCTAGGCCTAAGTGATCTCCCAGTTGCGAGACCTTCAACACTTTAACTCCCCATCCCATTCTCATACTAACCTTTCTGACCTGGGCCGCCTCCATCGCCAGAGTGAGGTGCAACGTAAATTGGAGGAATAGTATCTCCTATTTTGCTTGGGCAGCTTACAACCCAGTAACTCTTGCTTTCCCTCTCTCTCTCTCTGTCCTACCCCCATCCTAGTTCTGCGACTGGTTTCTCTGTCCTTCTGATTAAATTTTACTGATTGTATACCTCGTTGTGACGTCAGCTAACAGTGATCCATTCGACATTTTCCTTGAGCACGTCCCCTTTGATCTATTGTTTTCACACCTTTCCCTTCCTTATCTCTACATCTCTCCCTTCCCCCGATTCTCAGTCTGAAGATGGGTCTTGACCCGAAAAGTCACCCATTCCTTCTCTCCAGAGATGCTGCCTGTCCTGCTGAGTTACTCTAGCATTTTGTGTCTATCTTCGGTGTAAACCAGCATCTGCAGTTCCTCCCGACACAATTTGAATAATCACTTGAGATCTATATCAAGTGTTGAAGGTTTGTTCTCTTAGGAAGAAAGCCGCTGAAAATTTCAGGTAACTTCATCATAGAACCAAAGAAAACATTCGTTGTGTATCCTTTTTCCATACCAACCATGGGTGGCTACAGACCAATAATATTAATAATTGATTACATATTTTATATACCCACCCAACCAGGAGTATAGTAATTAAGAGGACTACTTAACCATCATATAGGTAGACTACAGAGAGCTTTGGGTTGTCTCCTAATATTTATTTGGCACCATGTTCGCTGACCCTTAATATTCAATAATCTTGTGTATACAGCTTGAGCTGACTCAGCAGAGATAAGAGGACCAACTAATCAGTCTGTAACAGGAAAGGATTGTGGTCAAGTTCCACAATACTTTAGTTTAGTTTAGAGATACAGCACGGAAACAGGCCCTTCGGCCCACCGAGTCCACACCGGCCAGCGATCTCCGCACATTTACACAAGCCTACACACACTAGGGACAATTTACACTTACACCAAGTATACAAACCCAAGCCAATTAACCTACAAACCTGTACACCTTTGGAGTGTGGGAGGAAACCGAAGATCTCTGAGAAAACCCACAGGGAGAAGGTACAAACTCCGTACAGACAACACCCGTAATCGGGATCGAACATGGGTCTCTGGCGCTGCAAGCGCTGTAAGGCAGTACCTCTACCGCTGCGCCCTACTGTGGCAGATGACACTAAAGTAAGTGATATTGTAGACAGTGAAGATGGTTGTAAAAAATTACAGCAAGTTCTTGATCAATTTGGCAAATGGGCTCAGGAGTGGCTCATGGAGTTTAATGCAGATAAGTGAGGGGAGTTGCATTTTGGGAAGTCAAATCAAGGCAGGACCTTAACAGTGAATGGTAGGGGTCTAGGGAGTGCTGCAGAGCAGAGGAATCCAGAAGTGCAGGTACTTAGTTCCCTAGACAGGATTGTAAAGTACATTGGGCTTCATCAGTCAGGGTACCAAGTATAGAAGTTGGGGACGTTTGGTTACAGTTGTACAAGATGGTGAAGCTGCATTTGGAGTATTGTGTTCTGCCTTGTACACCCGGCTATAGGATGTTATTGAGCTAGAAAGAGTGCAGAGAAGATTTACGAGGATGTTGCCAGGACTCGAGGGCCTGAGCTGTGGAGAGAGGTTGGGCAGGCTAGGACCTTATTGCTTGGAGCGCAGGAGGCCAAGGAGTGATCTTATAGAGGTGTATAAAATAATGAAGCAAATAGACAGGGTGAATGCACAGAGTCTTTTACCCAGATTAGGGAATCATGAACTAGAGGACATAGATTTAAGATTATAGAAACTTAGATACATAGAAAATAGGTGCAGGAGGAGGCCATTCGGCCCTTCGAGCCAGCACCGCCATTCATTGTGATCATAGCAGATCGTCCACAATCAATAACCCGTGCCTGCCTTCCACTAGCCCCTAGAGCTCTATCTAACTCTCTTAAATCCATCCGGTGATTTGGCCTCCACTGTCCTCTGTGGCAGAGAATTCCTCAAATTCACAACTCTCTGGGTGAAAAAGTTTCTTCTCACCTCAGTTTTAAATGGCCTCCCCTTTATTTTAAGACTGTGGCCCCTAGTTCTGGACTCGCCCAACACTGGGAACATTTTTCCTGCATCTAGCTTGTCCAGTCCTTTTATAATTTTATATGTTTCTATAAGATCCCCTCTCATCCTTCTAAACACCAGTGAATACAAGCCTAGTCTTTTCAATCTTTCTTCATATGACAGTCCTGCCATCCCAGGGATCAATCTCGTGAACCTACGCTGCACTGCCTCAATTACAAGGATGTCCTTCCTCAAATTAGGAGACCAAAACTGTACACAATACTCCAGATGTGGTCTTACCAGGGCCCTATACAACTGCAGAAGAACCTCTACTCCTAAGAAGAACCTCTTTACTCCTAGTTGGGAAGGATTTAATAGGAGGGGCAACGTTTCCACTCAGAGGGCGGTGGATATATGAAACAAGCTGCCTAAGGTAGTTGAGGCAGGTACTATAAAAATATTTAAAATATATTTGCACATGTACATGGATAGGAAAGATTTAGAGGAATGTCAGCTAATTACAGGCAAGTGGAACTTGTTTAAATGGGCTATTTTGGTCGGCATGGATAGAGTAATATAGTCGTAGAGTGATACAGTGTGGAAACAGGACCTTTGGCCCAACTTGTCCACACTGGCCAACATGTCCCAGATACACTCGACCCACCTGCCAGCATTTGGTCCATATTGTCCAAACCTGTCCAATCCATGAGTTGGGCTGATGAGCTTGCCTCCATGCTGTATGACTAGTCGATTCTCTATTCTTTAACATAATATGTGACTATCAATTTTAAAGGATACTAGCACAAGTGTGCCCGTTGGGCCCGTCCTCGTAGGGTTTCCATTGTAACCGGGAGGGGAGTGGTGTGGAGGGAAGGGGGAGGGAGGGAGGAAGGGAGGGGGAGAGAGGGGGGGAGGGGGAGGGAGGGGGAGGGAGGAGGGGAGGGGGGAGGGGAGGGGAGGAGGAGGGGGAGGGAGGAAGGGAGGGGAGGGGGGAGGGAGAGAAGATGGAGGGGGTAGGGAGGGGGAAAGGGGGAGGGAGGGGGACCTCCCCTTTTCCCAGTACCCCGCTTTCCCCGTTGGGCCCGTCCTCGTAGGGTTTCCATTGTTACCGGGATGAGGGGGGGGGGGAAGGGGGAGGGAGGGAGGAGGGAGGTGTGGAGGGGGAGGGGAGGGTTGGAGAGGGGAAGGGGGGGGAGGGAGAGGGGAGGGAGGGGGGTAGGGGGGGGGGAGGGAGGGGGAGGGGAGAACGGGGAGGGAGGGGGACCTCCCCTTTTCCCAGTACCCCTCTTTCCCCATTGGGCCCGTCCTCGTAGGGTTTCCATTGTAACCGGGAGGGGAGTGGGGGGGAGGGAAGGGAGGAGGGAGGGGAGGGGAGGGGGAGGGAGTGGGGGAGGGGAGGGGGGAGGGAGAGTGGAGGGAGGGGGAGGGAGGGGGGTGGGAGGGGGACCACCCGTTTTCCCAGTACCCCTCTTTCCCCGTTGGGCCCGTCCTCGTAGGGTTTCCATTGTAACCGGGAGGCGGGGAGGGAGGGAGGAGGGAGGTGTGGAGGGATGAGGGGAGGGAAGGGGGGAGGGGAGGGGGGAAGGGGAGGGGGAAGAGGGGGAAGTGGAGGGAGAGGGGAGGGAGGGGGAAGGGAGGAGGGAGGGGGACCTCCCCTTTTCCCAGTACCCCTCTTTCCCCGTTGGGCCCGTCCTCGTAGGGTTTCCATTGTAACCGGGAGGTGGGGAGGGAGGGGGGAGGGATGGAGGAGGGGAGGGGGATGGAGGGGGGGAGGGGAGGGGGAAGGGGGGGAAGGGGGAAGGGGGGGTGGTGGAGGGAGGGGGAGGGAGGGGGGACGGAGGGGGAGGTGGGAAGGGGGGAGGGAGGGGGACCTCTCCTTTTCCCAGTACCCCTCTTTCCCCGTTGGGCCCGTCCCCGAGGGGTGAGGGAGGTGGGGAGGGATGGGGAGGGAGTTGGGGAGGGAGTTGGGGAGGAGGGGGGGAGGGAGTGGGGATGGAGGTGGGAAGGAGTGGGGAGGAAGGGGTTGATGGGGGAAGGGGGACCTCCTCTTTCTTTTTTCGTAACACTTGCCCCGGTGGCCCACGAGCATAGGGGCCCCATGCTGATCTGTGTATGTTAAGTGACTTGCAATTAAAAACACAACTTTAAAAAACAACCATTTTCTTTTCGCAACAATGTAGCACAAGCATTGTGACGTCACAAGCTGAAGACCTTTGAAAAAAAAGGTTAAAAATTTAAAAATGTAAATTTGTAAAGAGCAGACACCCAATAGCAGCTGCTTGGCACAGGGGCATTGTGACATCACAATGAAGATTAATCCGCACCGCAGCGCCCCCCTTCTGTCAAAACTTCGATAAATCAGGGGGGCAGCGCTTTAAAACCTCTGTAACTTAAAAAATATATGACCAAATTAAATGAAAATATCGCGGCCGGTCAGACGGGAGGTTGGTGATCAAGGCGGTGCAAAAACCATGACGCGACGGTTTACAGTTTTGCCGCAATCACTGATACATACACAAACCCAGGATACAAACATATTTATAAACAAGAAGTGAGTTTTAATAGTATACTAGACCAAGTGGGCCCGTTGGGCCCGTCCTCGTAGGGTTTCCATTGTAACCGGGAGGCGGGGAGGGAGGGGGGAGGGGGACCACCTGTTTTCCCAGTACCCCTCTTTACCCGTTGTGGGATGGGAGGGGGGAGGGAGAGGGGAGGGAGGGGGTAGGGGGGAGGGAGGGGGGAGGGAGGGAGGGGAGGGGGGAAGGGGGAGGGGGGAAGGGGAGAGGGAAGGGGGGGAGGGAGGAGGACCTCCCCTTTTCCCAGTACCCCTCTTTCCCCGTTGTGCCCGTCCTTGTAGGGTTTCCATTGTAACCGGGAGGAGGGGAGGGAGGGAGGGAGGGAGGAGGGGAGGGAGGGGGGGAAGGGGAGGGCGGAAAGGGGGGAGGGGGGGGAGGGGGGAGGGAGAGAGGGGAAGGTTTGAAAGAGCATCCCTCTCCCCATCAGAACTGCCTCCTCCATCGACTCCTTTAAGTCCAGGCTCAAAACCTATTTCTACTCCCTAGCTTTTGAGGCTAATTGAGGAGGTACTGTGAACTGTTTGGGAGGGGAGGGAAGGGGGGAAGGAGGGGGACCTCCCCTTTTCCCAGTTCCCCTCTTTCCCCGTTGGGCCTGTCCTCGTAGGGTTTCCATTGTAACCGGGAGGACGGGAGGGAGGGAAGGGGGAGGGAGGGAGGAGGGAGGTGTGGAGGGAGGAGGGAGGTGTGGAGGGAGATGGGGAAGGAGGGGGGAGGGGATGGGGTAGGGGGAGGGAGAGGGGAGGGAGGGAGGGGGGTAGGGGGAGGGAGGGGGAGGGGAGGGGGGAAGGGGGGAGGAGGGGGACCTCCCCTTTACCCAGTACCCCTCTTTCCCCATTGGGCCCGTCCTCGTAGGGTTTCCATTGTAACCGGGAGGAGGGGAGGGAGGGAAGGGGGAGGGAGGGAGGAGGGAGGTGGGGAGGGGGAGGGAGGGGGGGAGGGGAGGGGGGAAGGGGGGAGTGAGGGGTAGGGGGAGGGAGGGGGAGGGAGGGGGAGAGGGGAGGGGGGGTAGGGGGGAGGGGGAGGGAGGGGGAAGGGGGGGGAAGGGGGGAGGGAGGGGGCTCTCCCCTTTTCCCAGTACCCCACTTTCCCCGTTGGGCCCGTCCTCGTAGGGATTCCATTGTAACCGGGAGGAGGGGAGGGAGGGAAGGGGGAGGGAGGGAGGAGGGAGGAGGGGAAGGGGAGGGCGGAAAGGGGGGGAGGGGGGAGGGGGGAGGGGGGAGGGGGGAGGGAGAGAGGGGGAGGGTGGAAAGAGCATCCCTCTCCCCATCAGAACTGCCCCCTCCATCGACTCCTTTAAGTCCAGGCTCAAAACCTATTTCTACTCCCTAGCGTTTGAGGCTCATTGAGGAGGCGCTGTGAACTGTTTGCGTGCCACTGTATGTTTCATTTTTTTCCTTAGTACCTAATCAGATGTACAGCACTTTGGTCAACGTGGGTTGTTTTTAAATGTGCTATACAAATAAAATGGACTTGACTTGACAGCTCTTCGCAACAATGTAGCACAGGGGCATTGTGACGTCACACGCTG
This sequence comes from Rhinoraja longicauda, assembly GCF_053455715.1. Lineage (NCBI taxonomy): Eukaryota > Metazoa > Chordata > Chondrichthyes > Rajiformes > Arhynchobatidae > Rhinoraja > Rhinoraja longicauda. The sequence continues at coordinate 32,135,648 of NC_135973.1, read as the reverse complement.
AATACCGCTGGGGGGGAAGGGGGGTCAGCTCGAGTTCATCTCACAGGGGCATTGTGACATCACAATCCGCACCGCAGCGCCCCCCTTCTGTCAAAACTTCGATAAATCAGGGGGGGCAGCACTTTTAAACCTCTGTAACTTAAAAAATATGCGTCCGAATTAAATAAAAATATCATTTTCCAGCAGCGAACCGCATGCTGATTAAGGCGGTACAAAAATCGTGGCGCTACGGTTCACCGTTTTGCCGGAATTGCCGTATTCAGCCGACATCAGTGGAATATATATATATAGATACAACATCTGAGTTTTAATAGTATACTAGACCGAGTGGGCCCGTTGGGCCCGTCCTCGTAGGGTTTTCATTTTTATCCGGGAGGCGGGGAGGGAGGGGGGAGGGGGACCACCTGTTTTCCCAGTACCCCTCTTTACCCGTTGTGGGATGGGAGGGGGGAGGGGAGGGGGGAGGGAGAGGGGAGGGAGGAGGTAGGGGGGAGGGAGGGGGGAGGGAGGGAGGGGAGGGGGGAAGGGGGAGGGGGGAGGGGGAGAGGGAAGGGGGGGAGGGAGGAGGACCTCCCCTTTTCCCAGTACCCCTCTTTCCCCGTTGTGCCCGTCCTTGTAGGGTTTCCATTGTAACCGGGAGGCGGGGAGGGAGGGGGGAGGGAGGGAGGAGTGGAGGGAGGAGGGGAGGGGGAGGGAGGGGGGAGGGGAGGGGGAGGAAAGGTGGGAAAGGGGGAGGGAGAGGGGAGGGAAGGGGGTAGGGGTGGAGGGGGAAAGGGGAAGGGGAGGTAGGGGGATGGTGGGGGGATGGAGGGGGGATGGGAGGGGGAAGGGGGGAGGGAGGGGGCTCTCCCCTTTTCCCAGTACCCCTCTTTCCCCGTTGGGCCCGTCCTCGTAGGGTTTCCATTGTAACCGGGAGGAGGGGAGGGAGGGAAGGGGGAGGGAGGGAGGTGGGGAGGGAGGGGGGAGGGGGGAAGGGGGGGAGGGGGGAGGGCGGAAAGGGGGGGAGGGAGGGGGACCTCCCCCTTTCACAGTACCCCTTTCCCCGTTGGGCCCGTCCACGTAGGGTTTCCATTGTAACCGGGAGAAGGGGAGGGAGGGAAGGGGGAGGAAGGGAGGAGGGAGGTGTGGAGGGAGGAGGGGAGGGAGGGGGGAGGGGAGGGGGAAGGGGGGGAGGGGAGAGGGAGAGTGGAGGGAGGGGGGTAGGGGGGAGGTGGAGGGAGGGGAGGGGAAGGGGGAAGGGGGGAAGGAGGGGGACCTCCCCTTTTCCCAGTTCCCCTCTTTCCCCGTTGGGCCTGTCCTCGTAGGGTTTCCATTGTAACCGGGAGGACGGGAGGGAGGGAAGGGGGAGGGAGGGAGGAGGGAGGTGTGGAGGGAGGAGGGAGGTGTGGAGGGAGATGGGGAAGGAGGGGGGAGGGGAGGGGGTAGGGGGAGGGAGAGGGGAGGGAGGGAGGGGGGTAGGGGGAGGGAGGGGGGAGGGGAGGGGGGAAGGGGGGAGGAGGGGGACCTCCCCTTTACCCAGTACCCCTCTTTCCCCGTTGGGCCCGTCCTCGTAGGGTTTCAATTGTAACCGGGAGGAGGCGAGGGAGGGAAGGGGGAGGAAGGGAGGAGGGAGGTGTGGAGGGAGGAGGGGAGGGGAGGGAGGGGGGAGGGGAGGGGGAAGGGGGGGAGGGAGAGTGGAGGGAGGGGGGTAGGGGGGAGGTGGAGGGAGGGGAGGGGAAGGGGGAAGGGGGAAGGAGGGGGACCTCCCCTTTTCCCAGTTCCCCTCTTTCCCCGTTGGGCCTGTCCTCGTAGGGTTTCCATTGTAACCGGGAGGACGGGGGGGAGGGAGGGAGGAGGGAGGTGTGGAGGGAGGAGGGAGGTGTGGAGGGAGATGGGGAAGGAGGGGGGAGGGGAGGGGGTAGGGGGTGGGAGAGGGGAGGGAGGGAGGGGGGTAGGGGGAGGGAGGGGGGAGGGGAGGGGGGAAGGGTGGAGGAGGGGGACCTCCCCTTTACCCAGTACCCCTCTTTCCCCGTTGGGCCCGTCCTCGTAGGGTTTCCATTGTAACCGGGAGGAGGGGAGGGAGGGAAGGGGGAGGGTGGGAGGAGGGAGGTGTGGAGGGAGGAGGGGAGGGGGAGGGAGGGGGGGAGGGGAGGGGGGAGGGGAGGGGGGAAGGGGGGAGTGAGGGGGTAGGGGGGAGGGAGGGGGGAGGGGGAGAGGGGAGGGGGGGTAGGGGGGAGGGGGAGGGAGGGGGAAGGGAGGGGGAAGGGGTCGTAGGGATTCCATTGTAACCGGGAGGTGGTGAGGGAGGGAAGGGGGAGGGAGGGAGGAGGGAGGAGGGGAGGGAGGGGGGGAAGGGGAGAGCGGAAAGGGGGGGAGGGGGGAAAGGGGGGAGGGGGGAGGGGGGAAAGGGGGGAGGGGGGAGGGAGAGAGGGGGAGGGTGGAAAGAGCATCCCTCTCCCCATCAGAACTGCCCCCTCCATCGACTCCTTTAAGTCCAGGCTCAAAACCTATTTCTACTCCCTAGCGTTTGAGGCTCATTGAGGAGGCGCTGTGAACTGTTTGCATGCTACTGTATGTTTCATTTTTTTCCTTAGTACCTAATCAGATGTACAGCACTTTGGTCAACGTGGGTTGTTTTTAAATGTGCTATACAAATAAAATTGACTTGGCTTGACATCTCTTCGCAACAATGTAGCACAGGGGCATTGTGACGTCACACGCTGAATACCGCGGGGGGGGGGAAGGGGGGTCTGCTCGAGTTCATCTCACAGGGGCATTGTGAAATCACAATGAAGAATAAATCCGCAGCGCAGCGCCCCCCTTCTGTCAAAACTTCGATAAATCAGGGGGGGCAGCACTTTTAAACCTCTGTAACTTAAAAAATATGCGTCCGAATTAAATAAAAATATCATTTTCCAGCAGCGAACCGCATGCTGATTAAAGCGGCACAAAAATCGTGGCGCTAAGGTTCACCGTTTTGCCGGAATTGCCGTATTCAGCCGACATCAGTGGAATATACATATATATATATACAACATCTGAGTTTTAATAGTATACTAGACCAAGTGGGCCCGTTGGGCCCGTCCTCGTAGGGTTTCCATTGTAACCGGGAGGGGAGGAAAGGGGGAGAGTTGGGGGAGGGAGGAGGGGAGGGAGGGGGGGAGGGGAGGGGGGAGGGAGAGGGGAGGGAGGGGGGTAGGGGGAGGGAGGGGGAGAGGGGGGATGGGAGGGGGGAGGGGAGGGGGGAAGGGAGGAGGGAAGGGGGGGAGGGAGAGGGGAGGGAACTTATGTGAAATAAATGTTCTTTTGTTAAAAAAGAAAGTAAACTTATCTATGAAATCTCTGTCTTTTATCTTTTTTTTTTTAAAATAAAATTAAATGCAATGGAAATCTCATACCGTTTAAAATAAATGTAATTTTTCTGTTGGAAATGATAAGAAACTTATCTATAAATATTCTTTCTGTATTTCAATTAAACTGCCCTCCTAAGCGATGCTGGAGCCTGTCCTCAACCAGCATCAGAACGGTGGACTGTTGGTTACGGCAGTTGGTGTCAGTTCAAATCAACTGCTCCACCCACATCGAGTGTGAGGTTGGAGCCAATCACTGCACCCCACGTAGAGACCCAGCCAATCGGGCGCTAACAGGGAGGGTGGAGCCAATCACTGCACCCCACGTACAGACCCAGCCAATCGGGCGCTAAAAGGGATGGTGGAGCCAATCACTGTACCCCACGTAAAGACCCAGCCAATCGGGCGCTAACAGGGAGGGTGAAACCCAATGAAAAAAACCGCGTTTTTACTTTAAAATAAACAGCGTTCTTTGTTGAAAAGGAAATAAACTTATCTATAGAGCAGCAGCTTTTTTAAAATAAATAAAATCAAACTTAATGAAAATCACATTCCTCATTTTAAATAAATGTCTTTGTTATAAATGAAATCAAACAGCGGGAGAGGCGACGGCGACTACACTTCCGCTTCGGGGAGAGGAGGAGGGGGAGAGGAGGGGGGGAGAGGAGGGGGGGGGAGAGGAGGGGGGGGGAGAGGAGGGAGGGAGGGGGGGAGGGGTGGGAGGGGGGGAGGGGTGGGAGGGGGGAGGGGTGGGAGGGGGGGAGGGGGAAGGGGGGAAGGGGGGAGGAGGAGGGAGGGGGGGAGGAGGGAGGGGGAGAGGAGGGAGGGGGAGAGGAGGAGGGGGGGAGAGGAGGAGGGGGGGAGGAGGGGGGAGAGGAGAGGGGGGAGAGGAGAGGGGGGAGAGGAGAGGGGGGGAGGGGAGAGGAGAGGGGAGAGGAAAGAGTGGAGGGGGAGAGGAGAGGGGGAGAGGAGAGGGGAGAGGGGGAGAGGAGAGGGGGGAGAGGAGAGGAGAGGGGGGGAGAGAGGAGAGGAGAGGGGGGGAGAGAGGAGAGGTGTCTATTTTACTTTAAAATAAACAGCATTCTTTGTTGAAAAAGAAATGAATCTTATCTATAGAGCAGAAGCGGGAGAGGCGACGGCGACTACACTTCCCGGCGGTCAGCGCTGCGGGGAAGGGAGGGAGGGAGGGATGTTGAAAAAGAAATTAATCTTATCTATAGAGCAGAAGCGGGAGAGGCGACGGCGACTACACTTCCCGGCGGTCAGCGCTGCGGGGAAGGGAGGGAGGGATGAGGTAGGGAGGAGAGGAGAGTGGGGAGGGAGGGAGGGGGAGAGGGGAGGAGAGGGGGAGGGAGGGTGTAAGGGAGGGGGGAAGGGGGGGACCTCCCCTTTTCCCAGTACCCCTCTTTCCCCCACCACCAAGCCCCCTCCGCAACGACCCCTGTTGTCCCCAGTCCCCATTCACAGACCCCCCCCCCCCCCATTCTCTCTCTCCCCATACACACTCTCAGTGCTTTTTTCGAAACACTTGCCCCGGTGGCCCACGAGCATATGGGCCCAATGCTGATCTGTGTATGTTAAGTAACTTGCAATAAAAAAAAATACTTTAAAAAGAGATAAGTGCTTTTTAAGTGCTTGTTTTGAAACATTCGCGGTCACATAGTGCTTCTCACTGTAGCACCCATCTCAAGTGTGCCCGTTGGGCCCGTCCTCGTAGGGTTTCCATTGTAACCGGGAGGGGAGTGCGGGGGAGGGAAGGGGGAGGGAGGGAGGAGGGCAGGGGAGGGGGAGGGAGGAGGAGGGGAGAAGGGGGGGAGGGAGAGGGGAGGGAGTGGGGTAGGGGAGGGGGGGGAGGGGGAGGGGGGGGGAGGGGGGAGGGGGGGGAGGGAGGGGGGGAGGGGGAAGGGGGGAGGGAGGGGTACCTCCACTTTTCCCAGTACCCCTCTTTCCCCGTTGGGCCAGTCCTCGTAAGGTTTCCATTGTAACCGGGAGGAGGGGAGGGAGGGAAGGGGGAGGGAGGGAGGAGGGAGGTGTGGAGGGAGGAGGGGAGGGTGAGGGGTGGCGGGAGGGTGGATGGGGGGAGGGAGGGGGATAGGGGGAGGGAGGGGGACCTCCCCTTTTCCCAGTACCCCTCTTTCCCCGTTGGGCCCGTCCCCGTAAGGTTTCCATTGTAACTGGGAGGCGGGGAGGGAGGGGGGAGGGGGATGGAGGGGGGGGAGGGGAGGGGGAAGGGGGGGGAGGGGAGGGGGAAGGGGGAGGGGGGAAGGGGAGAGGGAAGGGGGGGAGGGAGGAGGACCTCCCCTTTTCCCAGTACCCCTCTTTCCCCGTTGTGCCCGTCCTTGTAGGGTTTCCATTGTAACCGGGAGGAGGGGAGGGAGGGAGGGAGGGAGGAGGGGAGGGAGGGGGGGAAGGGGAGGGCGGAAAGGGGGGAGGGGGGAGGGAGAGAGGGGGAGGGTTGAAAGAGCATCCCTCTCCCCATCAGGACTGCCTCCTCCATCGACTCCTTTAAGTCCAGGCTCAAAACCTATTTCTACTCCCTAGCTTTTGAGGCTAATTGAGGAGGTACTGTGAACTGTTTGGGAGGGGAGGGGAGGGGGGAAGGGGGGAAGGAGGGGGACCTCCCCTTTTCCCAGTTCCCCTCTTTCCCCGTTGGGCCTGTCCTCGTAGGGTTTCCATTGTAACCGGGAGGACGGGAGGGAGGGAAGGGTGAGGGAGGGAGGAGGGAGGTGTGGAGGGAGGAGGGAGGTGTGGAGGGAGATGGGGAAGGAGGGGGGAGGGGAGGGGGTAGGGGGAGGGAGAGGGGAGGGAGGGAGGGGGGTAGGGGGAGGGAGGGGGAGGGGAAGGGGGAGGAGGGGGAAGGGAGGGGTTTCCATTGTAACCGGGAGGAGGGGAGGGAGGGAAGGGGGAGGGAGGGAGGAGGGGGGAGGGAGGGGGGGAGGGGAGGGGGAAGGGGGGAGTGAGGGGGTAGGGGGAGGGAGGGGGAGGGAGGGGGAGAGGGGAGGGGGGGTAGGGGGGAGGGGGAGGGAGGGGGAAGGGAGGGGGCTCTCCCCTTTTCCCAGTACCCCTCTTTCCCCGTTGGGCCCGTCCTCGTAGGGATTCCATTGTAACCGGGAGGAGGGGAGGGAGGGAAGGGGGAGGGAGGGAGGAGGGAGGAGGGGAGGGAGGGGGGGAAGGGGAGGGCGGAAAGGGGGGGAGGGGGGAAAGGGGGGAGGGGGGAGGGAGAGAGGGGGAGGGTGGAAAGAGCATCCCTCTCCCCATCAGAACTGCCCCCTCCATCGACTCCTTTAAGTCCATGCTCAAAACCTATTTCTACTCCCTAGCGTTTGAGGCTCATTGAGGAGGCGCTGTGAACTGTTTGCGTGCTACTGTATGTTTCATTTTTTTCCTTAGTACCTAATCAGATGTACAGCACTTTGGTCAACGTGGGTTGTTTTTAAATGTGCTGTACAAATAAAATGGACTTGACTTGACAGCTCTTCGCAACAATGTAGCACAGGGGCATTGTGACGTCACACGCTGAATACCGCTGGGGGGGGGGGGAAGGGGGGTCAGCTCGAGTCCATCTCACAGGGGCATTGTGACATCACAATCCGCACCGCAGCGCCCCCCTTCTGTCAAAACTTCGATAAATCAGGGGGGGCAGCACTTTTAAACCTCTGTAACTTAAAAAATATGCGTCCGAATTAAATAAAAATATCATTTTCCAGCAGCGAACCGCATGCTGATTAAGGCGGTACAAAAATCGTGGCGCTACGGTTCACCGTTTTGCCGGAATTGCCGTATTCAGCCGACATCAGTGTTATATATATATATATATTCAAGATCTGAGTTTTAGTAGTATACTAGACCAAGTGGGCCCGTTGGGCCCGTCCTCGTAGGGTTTCCATTGTAACCGGGAGGGGAGGAAAGGGGGAGGGTTGGGGGAGGGAGGAGGGGAGGGAGGGGGGGAGGGGAGGGGGGAGGGAGAGGGGAGGGAGAGGGGAGGGAGGGGGGTAGGGGGGAGGGAGGGGGGATGGGAGGGGGGAGGGGAGGGGGAAGGGAGGAGGGAAGGGGGGGAGGGAGAGGGGAGGGAGGTGGGTAGGGGGGAGGGAGGGAGGGAGGGGGACCTCCCCTTTTCCCAGTACCCCTCTTTCCCCGTTGGGCCCGTCCTCGTAGGGTTTCCATTGTAACCGGGAGGAGGGGAGGGAGGGAAGGGGGAGGGAGGGAGGAGGGAGGTGTGGAGGGAGGAGGGGAGGGGGAGGGAGGGGGGGAGGGGAGGGGGGAAGGGGGGAGGGGGGAGTGAGGGGGTAGGGGTGAGGGGGAGGGAGGGGGGAGGGAAGGGGGAGGGAAGGGGGAGAGGGGAGGGGGGGTAGGGGGGAGGGGGAGGGAGGGGGAGAGGAGAGGGGGGAGAGGAGAGGGGGGGAGGGGAGAGGGGGAGAGGAGAGGGGAGAGGAGAGAGGGGAGGAGGAGAGGGGGGAGAGGAGAGGGGGGAGAGGAGAGGGGGGAGAGGAGAGGGGAGAGGAGAGGGGAGAGGGGGGAGAGGAGAGGGGGAGAGGAGAGGAGAGGGGGGAGAGGAGAGGAGAGGGGGGGAGAGAGGAGAGGAGAGTGGGGGAGAGAGGAGAGGGGCCTATTTTACTTTAAAATAAACAGCATCCTTTGTTGAAAAAGAAATTAAACTTATTTATAGAGCAGCAGCTTATGTTTTTGTTATAAATGAAATTAAACTTATGTGAAATAAATGTTCTTTTGTTAAAAAAGAAAGTAAACTTATCTATGAAATCTCTGTCTTTTATCTTTTTTTAAAAATAAAATTAAATGCAATGGAAATCTCGTACCGTTTAAAATAAATGTAATTTTTCTGTTGGAAATGATAAGAAACTTATCTATAAATATTCTTTCTGTATTTGGATTAAACTGCCCTCCTGAGCGATGCTGGAGCCTGTCCTCAACCAGCAGCAGCGCGGTGGACTGTTGGTTACGGCAGTTGGTTGTCAGTTCAAATCAACTGCTCCACCCACATCAAGTGTGAGGTTGGAGCCAATCACTGCACCCCACGTAGAGACCCAGCCAATCGGGCGCTAACAGGGAGGGTGGAGCCAATCACTGCACCCCACGTACAGACCCAGCCAATCGGGTGCTAACAGGGATGGTAGAGCCAATCACTGTACCCCACGTAAAGACCCAACCAATCGGGCGCTAACAGGGAGGATGAAACCCAATGACAAAAACCGCGTTTTTACTTTAAAATAAACAGCGTTCTTTGTTGAAAAGGAAATAAACTTATCTATAGAGCAGCAGCTTTTTTAAAATAAATAAAATCAAACTTAATGAAAATCACATTCCTCATTTTAAATAAATGTCTTTGTTATAAATGAAATCAAACAGCGGGAGAGGCGACGGCGACTACACTTCCGCTTCGGGGAGAGGAGGAGGGGGAGAGGAGGGGGGGGGAGAGGAGGGGGGGGGAGAGGAGGGGGGGAGGGGGGGAGGGGGGGAGGGGGGGAGGGGGGGAGGGGTGGGAGGGGGGGAGGGGTGGGAGGGGGGGAGGGGGGAAGGGGGGAGGAGGGAGGGAGGGAGGGGGGAGGAGGGAGGAGAGGAGGGGGGAGAGGAGAGGGGGGAGAGGAGAGGGGGGGAGGGGAGAGGAGAGGGGAGAGGAAAGAGTGGAGGGGGAGAGGAGAGGGGGGAGAGGAGAGGGGAGAGGGGGGAGAGGAGAGGGGGGAGAGGAGAGGGGGGAGAGGAGAGGGGGGAGAGGAGAGGAGAGGGGGGGAGAGAGGAGAGGAGAGGGGGGAGAGAGGAGAGGTGTCTATTTTACTTTAAAATAAACAGCATTCTTTGTTGAAAAAGAAATTAATCTTATCTATAGAGCAGAAGCGGGAGAGGCGACGGCGACTACACTTCCGCTTCGGGGAGAGGAGGAGGGGGAGAGGAGAGGGGGGGAGGGGGGGAGGGGTGGGAGGGGGGAAGGGGGGAGGAGGGAGGGGGGGAGGAGGGAGGGGGGAGGAGGGAGGGGGAGAGGAGGAGGGGGGAGAGGAGGAGGGGGGAGAGGAGGGGGGGGGGAGGAGGGGGGAGAGGAGAGGGGGGAGGGGAGAGGAGAGGGGAGAGGAAAGAGTGGAGGGGGAGAGGAGAGGGGGGAGAGGAGAGGGGGGAGAGGAGAGGGGAGAGGGGGGAGAGGAGAGGGGGGAGAGGAGAGGGGGGAGAGGAGAGGAGAGGGGGGGAGAGAGGAGAGGAGAGGGGGGGAGAGAGGAGAGGTGTCTATTTTACTTTAAAATAAACAGCATTCTTTGTTGAAAAAGAAATTAATCTTATCTATAGAGCAGAAGCAGGAGAGGCGACGGCGACTACACTTCCCGGCGGTCAGCGCTGCGGGGAAGGGAGGGAGGGAGGGATGAGGTAGGGAGGAGAGGAGAGTGGGGAGGGAGGGAGGGGGGAGAGGGGAGGAGAAGGGGAGGGAGGGTGTAAGGGAGGGGGGAAGGGGGGGGAAGGGAGGGGAAAGGGAGGGGGGAAGGGAGGGGGAGGGGGGAGGGAAGGGGGAGAGGAGAGGGGGGGAGAGGGGGGGAGAGGAGAGGGGGGAGAGGAGAGGGGGGAGAGGAGAGGGGGGAGAGGAGAGGGGGGGAGAGGAGAGGGGGGAGAGGAGAGGGGGGGAGAGGAGGGGGGGAGAGGATGGGTGGAGAGGAGGGGGGGAGGAAGGGGGCAGAGGTGGGGAGAAGGGGAGGGAGAGGGGAGTGGAGGGGGGAGGGGAGGGGGGAGGGGGTGGGAGGGAAGGGGGAGGGGGACCTCCCCTTTTCCCAGTACCCCTCTTTCCCCGTTGGGCCCGTCCTCGTAGGGTTTCCATTGTAACCGGGAGGAGGGGAGGGAGGGAAGGGGGAGGGAGGGAGGAGGGAGGTGTGGAGGGAGGAGGGGAGGGGGAGGGAGGGGGGGAGGGGAGGGGGGAAGGGGGGGAGGGGGGAGTGAGGGGGTAGGGGGGAGGGGGGAGGGAGGGGGAGAGGGGAGGGGGGGGTAGGGGGGGAGGGGGAGGGGGAGGGAGGGGGAGGGAGGGGGGATGGGAGGGGGAAGGGGGGAGGGAGGGGGCTCTCCCCTTTTCCCAGTACCACTCTTTCCCCGTTGGGCCCGTCCTCGTAGGGTTTCCATTGTAACCGGGAGGAGGGGAGGGAGGGAAGGGGGAGGGAGGGAGGAGGGAGGAGGGGAGGGGGAGGGAGGGGGGGAGGGGAGGGGGGAAGGGGGGAGGGGGGAGTGAGGGGGTAGGGGTGAGGGGGGAGGGAGGGGGGAGGGAGGGGGGAGGGAGGGGGAGAGGGGAGGGGGGTAGGGGGGGGGAGGGGGAGGGAGGGGGGAAGGGGAGGGGGGAGGGAGAGGGGAAAGGGGGGAGGGGGAGGGAGTGGGAGGTAGGGGAGGGGGAGGGGGAAGGGGGAGGGAGGGGCAGGGAGGGGGAGGGAGGGGGAGGGAGGGGGGATGGGAGGGGGAAGGGGGGAGGGAAGGGGGGAGGGAGGGGGCTCTCCCCTTTTCCAGTACCACTCTTTCCCCGTTGGGCCCGTCCTCGTAGGGTTTCCATTGTAACCGGGAGGAGGGGAGGGAGGGAAGGGGGAGGGAGGGAGGAGGGAGGTGTGGAGGGAGGAGGGGAGGGGGAGGGAGGGGGGGAGGGGAGGGGGGAAGGGGGGAGTGAGGGGGTAGGGGGAGGGAGGGGGGAGGGAGGGGGAGAGGGGAGGGGGGGGTAGGGGGGAGGGGGAGGGAGGGGGGAGGGAGGGGGAAGGGGGGAGGGAGGGGGCTCTCCCCTTTTCCCAGTACCCCACTTTCCCCGTTGGGCCCGTCCTCGTAGGGATTCCATTGTAACCGGGAGGAGGGGAGGGAGGGAAGGGGGAGGGAGGGAGGAGGGAGGAGGGGAGGGAGGGGGGGAAGGGGAGGGCGGAAAGGGGGGGAGGGGGGAGGGGGGAGGGGGGAGGGAGAGAGGGGGAGGGTGGAAAGAGCATCCCTCTCCCCATCAGAACTGCCCCCTCCATCGACTCCTTTAAGTCCAGGCTCAAAACCTATTTCTACTCCCTAGCGTTTGAGGCTCATTGAGGAGGCGCTGTGAACTGTTTGCGTGCTACTGTATGTTTCATTTTTTCCCTTAGTACCTAATCAGATGTACAGCACTTTGGTCAACGTGGGTTGTTTTTAAATGTGCTGTACAAATAAAATGGACTTGACTTGACAGCTCTTCGCAACAATGTAGCACAGGGGCATTGTGACGTCACACGCTGAATACCGCTGGGGGGGGAAGGGGGGTCAGCTCGAGTTCATCTCACAGGGGCATTGTGACATCACAATCCGCACCGCAGCGCCCCCCTTCTGTCAAAACTTCGATAAATCAGGGGGGGCAGCACTTTTAAACCTCTGTAACTTAAAAAATATGCGTCCGAATTAAATATAAATATCATTTTCCAGCAGCGAACCGCATGCTGATTAAGGCGGTACAAAAATCGTGGCGCTGCGGTTCACCGTTTTGCCGGAATTGCCTTCAGCCGACATCAGTGGAATATATATACAAAAACGGTACAAGATCTGAGTTTTAGTAGTATACTAGAAGAAGTGTGCCCGTTGGGCCCGTCCTCGTAGGGTTTCCATTGTAACCGGGAGGGGAGTGGGGGTAGGGAAGGGGGAGGGAGGGAGTAGGGAGGTGTGGAGGGGGGAGGGGAGGGGGAGGGAGGGGGGGAGGGGAGGGAGGGGGGAAGGGGAGGGGGAGGGAGAGGGGGAGGGAGAAGGGAGTGAGGGGGGAGGGAGGGGGACCTCCCCTTTTCCCAGTACCCCTCTTTCCCCATTGGGCCCGTGCTCGTAGGGTTTCCATTGTAACCGGGAGGAGGGGAGGGAGGGGAGGGGGAGGGAGGGAGGAGGGAGGTGTGGAGGGAGGAGGGGAGGGGAGGGGGAGGGGAGGGGGGGAGGGGGGAAGGGGGAGGAGGGAGGGAGAGGGGAGGGAGGGGGGTAGGGGGGAGGTAAGGGGGAGTGAGGGGGGAGGGAGGGAGGGGGATCTCCCCTTTTCCCAGTACCCCTCTTTCCCCGTTGGGCCCGTCCCTGTAGGGTTTCCATTGTAACCGGGAGGGGTGGAGGGATGGTGGAAGGAGGGGGGAGGGGGAGAGGGATGGAATGGTGGAGGGAGGGGGGAGGGAGTGGGGGAGGGTGGGATGGAGGGAAGGAGGGAGGGGGGGAGTTAGGGGCTGAGTGGTGATGGAGGTTGGGATTGAGGGGGGAGGGAGGGGGGGAGGGAGTGGGGATGGAGGTGGGAAGGAGGGGGGAGGAAGGGGTTGATGGGGGAAGTGGGACCTCCCCTTTTCCCAGTACCCCTCTTTCCCCCACCACCAAGCCCCCTCCGCAACGACCCCTGTTGTCCCCAGTCCCCATTCACAGACCCCCCCCCCATTCTCTCTCTCCCCATACACACTCTCAGTGCTTTTTTCGAAACACTTGCCCCGGTGGCCCACGAGCATATGGGCCCAATGCTGATCTGTGTATGTTAAGTGACTTGCAATAAAAAAATATACTTTAAAAAGAGATAAGTGCTTTTTAAGTGCTTGTTTTGAAACATTCGCGGTCACATAGTGCTTCTCACTGTAGCACCCATCTCAAGTGTGCCCGTTGGGCCCGTCCTCGTAGGGTTTCCATTGTAACCGGGAGGAGGGGAGGGAGGGAAGGGGGAGGGAGAGAGGTGTGGAGGGAGGAGGGGAGGGGGAGGGAGGGGGTAGGGGAGGGGAGGGGGGGAAGGGGAGGGGGGGAAGGGGGGAGGGAGAGAGGGGGAGGGGGAGGGAGAGAGGGGGAGGGGGAGGGAGGGGGAGGGGAAGGGCGGAGGGAGGGGGACCTCCCCTTTTCCCAGTACCCCTCTTTCCCCATTGTGCCCGTCCTCGTAGGGTTTACATTGTAACCGGGAGAAGGGGAGGGAGGGAAGGGGGAGGGGGGGAGGAGGGAGGTGTGGAGGGAGGAGGGGAGGGGGAAGGGGGAAGGGGAGTGGGGGGAGGGAAGGGGGAGGGGAGGGGAGGGTGGAAGGGGAGGGCGGAAAGGGGGGGAGGGGGGAAAGGGGGGAGGGGGGAGGGAGAGAGGGGGAGGGTGGAAAGAGCATTCCTCTCCCATCAGAACTGCCCCCTCCATCGACTCCTTTAAGTCCATGCTCAAAACCTATTTCTACTCCCTAGCGTTTGAGGCTCATTGAGGAGGCGCTAATCAGATGTACAGCACTTTGGTCAACGTGGGTTGTTTTTAAATGTGCTATACAAATAAAATGGACTTGACTTGACAGCTCTTCGCAACAATGTAGCACAGGGGCATTGTGACGTCACACGCTGAATACCGCTGGGGGGGGGGAAGGGGGGTCAGCTCGAGTCCATCTCACAGGGGCATTGTGACATCACAATCCGCACCGCAGCGCCCCCCTTCTGTCAAAACTTCGATAAATCAGGGGGGGCAGCACTTTTAAACCTCTGTAACTTAAAAAATATGCGTCCGAATTAAATAAAAATATAATTTTCCAGCAGCGAACCGCATGCTGATTAAGGCGGTACAAAAATCGTGGCGCTACGGTTCACCGTTTTGCCGGAATTGCCGTCTTCAGCCGACATCAGTGGGATATATATATATAGATACAAGATCTGAGTTTTAATAGTATATAGATAGATAGACTAGACCAAGTGGGCCCGTTGGGCCCGTCCTCGTAGGGTTTCCATTGTAACCGGGAGGCGGGGAGGGAGGGGGGAGGGAGGGGGGAGGGGGACCACCTGTTTTCCCAGTACCCCTCTTTCCCCGTTGTGGGATGGGAGGGGGGAGGGGAGGGGGGAGGGAGAGGGGAGGGAGGGGGTAGGGGGGAGGGGAGGGAGGGGAGGGAGGGGAGGGGGGAAGGGGAAGGGGGGAGGGAAGGGGGGGGAGGAAGGAGGACCTCCCCTTTTCCCAGTACTCCTCTTTCCCCGTTGTGCCCGTCCTTGTAGGGTTTCCATTGTAACCGGGAGGCGGGGAGGGAGGGGGGAGGGAGGGGGGAGGGAGGGAGGAGTGGAGGGAGGAGGGGAGGGGGAGGGAGGGGGGAGGGGAGGTGGAGTAGAGTGGGGAAAGGGGGAGGGAGAGGGGAGGGAAGGGGGTAGGGGTGGAGGGGGGAGGGGGACCACCTGTTTTCCCAGTACCCCTCTTTCCCCGTTTTGCCCGTCCTCGTAGGGTTTCCTTTGTAACCTGTAGGCTGGGAGGGAGGGGGGAGGGAGGGAGGAGGGAGGTGTGGAGGGAGGAGAGGAGGGAAAGGGGGGGAGGGGAGGGGGAAAGGGGGGGAAGGGGGGGAAGGGGGGGAAGGGGGAGGTGGAGGGAAGGGGGGAGGATGGGGGAACTCCCCTTTTCCCAGTACCCCTCTTTCCCCGTTGGGCCCGTCCTCGTAGGGTTTCCATTGTAACCGGGAGGAGGGGAGGGAGGGAAGGGGGAGGGAGGGAGGTGTGGAGGGAGGAGGGGAGGTACCACGTAAAGACCTAACCAATCGGGCGCTAACAGGGAGGGTGAAACCCAATGAAAAAAAACGCGTTTTTACTTTAAAATAAACAGCGTTCTTTGTTGAAAAGGAAATAAACTTATCTATAGAGCAGCAGCTTTTTTAAAATAAATAAAATCAAACTTAATGAAAATCACATTCCTCATTTTAAATAAATGTCTTTGTTATAAATGAAATCAAACAGCGGGAGAGGCGACGGCGACTACACTTCCGCTTCGGGGAGAGGAGGGGGGGAGGGAGGGAGAGGAGGAGGGGGGGAGGAGGAGGGGGGGAGAGGAGAGGGGGAGAGGAGAGGGGGAGAGGAGAGGGGGGAGAGGAGAGGGGGGAGAGGAGAGAGGGAGGGGAGAGGGGGGGAGGGGAGAGGGGGGAGTGGAGAGAGGGGAGAGGAGAGAGGGGAGGGGGAGAGGAGAGGGGGGAGAGGAGAGGGGAGAGGGGGGAGAGGAGAGGGGGGAGAGGAGGGGAGAGGGGGGAGAGGAGGGGAGAGGGGGGAGAGGAGAGGGGTGAGAGGAGAGGGGGAGAGGAGAGAGGGAGAGGAGAGGGGGAAGGGGAGAGGGGAGAGGGGGGAGAGGAGAGGGGGGAGAGGAGAGGGGGAAGAGGAGAGGGGGAAGAGGAGAGGGGAGAGAGGAGAGGAGAGGGGGGGAGAGAGGAGAGGGGTCTATTTTACTTTAAAATAAACAGCATTCTTTGTTGAAAAAGAAATTAAACTTATCTATAGAGCAGCAGCTTATGTCTTTGTTATAAATGAAATTAAACTTATGTGAAATAAATGTTCTTTTGTTAAAAAAGAAAGTAAACTTATCTATGAAATCTCTGTCTTTTATCTTTTTTTAAAAATAAAATTAAATGCAATGGAAATCTCGTACCGTTTAAAATAAATGTAATTTTTCTGTTGGAAATGATAATAAACTTATCTATAAATATTCTTTCTGTATTTGGATTAAACTGCCCTCCTGAGCGATGCTGGAGCCTGTCCTCAACCAGCAGCAGCACGGTGGACTGTTGGTTACGGCAGTTGGTGTCAGTTCAAATCAACTGCTCCACCCACATCGAGTGTAAGGTTGGAGCCAATCACTGCACCCCACGTAGAGACCCAGCCAATCGGGCGCTAACAGGGAGGGTGGAGCCAATCACTGCACCCCACGTAGAGACCCAGCCAATCGGGTGCTAACAGGGATGGTGGAGCCAATCACTGTACCCCACGTAAAGACCCAACCAATCGGGCGCTAACAGGGAGGGTGAAACCCAATGAAAAAAACCGCGTTTTTACTTTAAAATAAACAGCGTTCTTTGTTGAAAAGGAAATAAACTTATCTATAGAGCAGCAGCTTTTTTAAAATAAATAAAATCAAACTTAATGAAAATCACATTCCTCATTTTAAATAAATGTCTTTGTTATAAATGAAATCAAACAGCGGGAGAGGCGACGGCGACTACACTTCCGCTTCGGGGAGAGGAGGAGGGGGAGAGGAGGGGGGGGAGAGGAGGGGGGGGGGAGAGGAGGGGGGGAGGGGGGGAGGGGGGGGAGGGGGGGGAGGGGGAAGGGGGGGAGGGGGGGAGGAGGGAGGAGGGAGGGGGAGAGGAGGGAGGGGGAGAGGAGGAGGGGGGGAGAGGAGGAGGGGGGGAGGAGGGGGGAGAGGAGGGGGGAGAGGAGGGGGGAGAGGAGAGGGGGGAGAGGAGAGGGGGGGAGGGGAGAGGAGAGGGGAGAGGAAAGAGTGGAGGGGGAGAGGAGAGGGGGGAGAGGGGGGAGAGGAGAGGGGGAGAGGAGAGGAGAGGGGGGGGAGAGAGGAGAGGAGAGGGGGGGAGAGAGGAGAGGTGTCTATTTTACTTTAAAATAAACAGCATTCTTTGTTGAAAAAGAAATTAATCTTATCTATAGAGCAGAAGCGGGAGAGGCGACGGCGACTACACTTCCCGGCGGTCAGCGCTGCGGGGAAGGGAGGGAGGGAGGGATGAGGTAGGGAGGAGAGGAGAGTGGGGAGGGAGGGAGGGGGGAGAGGGGAGGAGAGGGGGAGGGAGGGTGTAAGGGAGGGGGGAAGGGGGGGGAAGGGAGGGGGGAAGGGAGGGGGAGGGGGGAGGGAAGGGGGAGAGGAGAGGGGGGGAGAGGAGAGGGGGGGAGAGGAGAGGGGGGAGAGGAGAGGGGGGGGAGAGGAGAGGGGGGGAGAGGAGAGGGGGGGAGAGGAGAGGGGGGGGGGAGAGGAGGGGGGGAGAGGAGGGGGGGAGAGGAGGGGGGTAGGAAGGGGGCAGAGGTGGGGGGAAGGGGAGGGAGAGGGGAGGGGAGGGGGGAGGGGAGGGGGGAGGGGGTGGGAGGGAGGGGGAGGGGGGAGGGGGACCTCCCCTTTTCCCAGTACCCCTCTTTCCCCGTTGGGCCCGTCCTCGTAGGGTTTCCATTGTAACCGGGAGGAGGGGAGGGAGGGAAGGGGGAGGGAGGGAGGAGGGAGGTGTGGAGGGAGGAGGGGAGGGGGAGGGAGGGGAGGGGGGAAGGGGGGGAGGGGGGAGTGAGGGGGTAGGGGTGAGGGGGAGGGAGGGGGGAGGGAGGGGGGAGGGAGGGGGAGAGGGGAGGGGGGGTAGGGGGGGAGGGGGGAAGGGGGAGGGATGGGAGGGGGAAGGGGGGAGGGAGGGGGCTCTCCCCTTTTCCCAGTACCACTCTTTCCCCGTTGGGCCCGTCCTCGTAGGGATTCCATTGTAACCGGGAGGAGGGGAGGGAGGGAAGGGGAAGGGAGGGAGGAGGGAGGAGGGGAGGGAGGGGGGAAGGGGAGGGCGGAAAGGGGGGGGAGGGGGAAAGGGGGGAGGGGGGAAGGGGGAGGGAGAGGGGAAGGGGGGAGGGGGAGGGAGGGTGGAGGTAGGGGAGGGGGAGGGAGGGAGGAGGGAGGAGGGGAGGGAGGGGGGAAGGGGAGGGCGGAAAGGGGGGGAGGGGGGAAAGGGGGGAGGGGGGAAGGGGGGAGGGGGGAGGGAGAGGGGAAGGGGGGGAGGGGGAGGTAGGGGAGGGGGAGGGAGGGAGGAGGGAGGAGGGGAGGGAGGGGGAAAGGGGAGGGCGGAAAGGGGGGGAGGGGGAAAGGGGGGAGGGGGGAGGGAGAGGGGAAGGGGGGGAGGGGGAAGGAGGGGGGAGGTAGGGGAGGGGGAGGGGGGAAGGGGAAGGGAGGGGCACAGGGGCATTGTGACGTCACACGCTGAATACCACGGGGGGGGGGAAGGGGGGTCTGCTCGAGTTCATCTCACAGGGGCATTGTGACATCACAATGAAGAATAAATCCGCAGCGCAGCGCCCCCCTTCTGTCAAAACTTCGATAAATCAGGGGGGGCAGCACTTTTAAACCTCTGTAACTTAAAAAATATGCGTCCAAATTAAATAAAAATATCATTTTCCAGCAGCGAACCGCATGCTGATTAAGGCGGTACAAAAATCGTGGCGCTACGGTTCACCGTTTTGCCGGAATTGCCGTATTCAGCCGACATCAGTGGAATATATATATATAGATACAACATCTGAGTTTTAATAGTATACTAGACCAAGTGGGCCCGTTGGGCCCGTCCTCGTAGGGTTTCCATTGTAACCGGGAGGCGGGGAGGGAGGGGGGAGGGGGACCACCTGTTTTCCCAGTACCCCTCTTTACCCGTTGTGGGATGGGAGGGGGGAGGGGAGGGGGGAGGGAGAGGGGAGGGAGGGGGTAGGGGGGAGGGAGGGGGGAGGGAGGGAGGGGAGGGGGGAAGGGGGAGGGGGGAAGGGGAGAGGGAAGGGGGGGAGGGAGGAGGACCTCCCCTTTTCCCAGTACCCCTCTTTCCCCGTTGTGCCCGTCCTTGTAGGGTTTCCATTGTAACCGGGAGGAGGGGAGGGAGGGAGGGAGGGAGGAGGGAGGTGGGGAGGGAGGGGGGGAAGGGGAGGGCGGAAAGGGGGGAGGGGGGGGAGGGGGGAGGGAGAGAGGGGAAGGTTTGAAAGAGCATCCCTCTCCCCATCAGAACTGCCTCCTCCATCGACTCCTTTAAGTCCAGGCTCAAAACCTATTTCTACTCCCTAGCTTTTGAGGCTAATTGAGGAGGTACTGTGAACTGTTTGGGAGGGGAGGGGAGGGGGGAAGGGGGGAAGGAGGGGGACCTCCCCTTTTCCCAGTTCCCCTCTTTCCCCGTTGGGCCTGTCCTCGTAGGGTTTCCATTGTAACCGGGAGGACGGGAGGGAGGGAAGGGGGAGGGAGGGAGGAGGGAGGTGTGGAGGGAGGAGGGAGGTGTGGAGGGAGATGGGGAAGGAGGGGGGAGGGGATGGGGTAGGGGGAGGGAGAGGGGAGGGAGGGAGGGGGGTAGGGGGAGGGAGGGGGAGGGGAGGGGGGAAGGGGGGAGTGAGGGGTAGGGGGAGGGAGGGGGAGGGAGGGGGAGAGGGGAGGGGGGGTAGGGGGGAGGGGGAGGGAGGGGGAGGGAGGGGGAGGGAGGGGGAAGGGGGGAGGGAGGGGGCTCTCCCCTTTTCCCAGTACCCCACTTTCCCCGTTGGGCCCGTCCTCGTAGGGATTCCATTGTAACCGGGAGGAGGGGAGGGAGGGAAGGGGGAGGGAGGGAGGAGGGAGGAGGGGAAGGGGAGGGCGGAAAGGGGGGGAGGGGGGAAAGGGGGGAGGGGGGAGGGGGGAGGGAGAGAGGGGGAGGGTGGAAAGAGCATCCCTCTCCCCATCAGAACTGCCCCCTCCATCGACTCCTTTAAGTCCAGGCTCAAAACCTATTTCTACTCCCTAGCGTTTGAGGCTCATTGAGGAGGCGCTGTGAACTGTTTGCGTGCCACTGTATGTTTCATTTTTTTCCTTAGTACCTAATCAGATGTACAGCACTTTGGTCAACGTGGGTTGTTTTTAAATGTGCTATACAAATAAAATGGACTTGACTTGACAGCTCTTCGCAACAATGTAGCACAGGGGCATTGTGACGTCACATGCTGAATACCGCTGGGGGGAAGGGGGGTCAGCTCGAGTTCATCTCACAGGGGCATTGTGACATCACAATCCGCACCGCAGCGCCCCCCTTCTGTCAAAACTTCGATAAATCAGGGGGGGCAGCACTTTTAAACCTCTGTAACTTAAAAAATATGCGTCCGAATTAAATAAAAATATCATTTTCCAGCAGCGAACCGCATGCTGATTAAGGCGGTACAAAAATCGTGGCGCTACGGTTCACCGTTTTGCCGGAATTGCCGTATTCAGCCGACATCAGTGGAATATATATATATAGATACAACATCTGAGTTTTAATAGTATACTAGACCAAGTGGGCCCGTTGGGCCCGTCCTCGTAGGATTTCCATTGTAACCGGGAGGGGAGGAAAGGGGGAGAGTTGGGGGAGGGAGGAGGGGAGGGAGGGGGGGAGGGGAGGGGGGAGGGAGAGGGGAGGGAGGGGGTTAGGGGGAGGGAGGGGGAGAGGGGGGGATGGGAGGGGGGAGGGGAGGGGGGAAGGGAGGAGGGAAGGGGGGGAGGGAGATGGGAGGGAACTTATGTGAAATAAATGTTCTTTTGTTAAAAAAGAAAGTAAACTTATCTATGAAATCTCTGTCTTTTATCTTTTTTTTTAAAAAATAAAATTAAATGCAATGGAAATCTCATACCGTTTAAAATAAATGTAATTTTTCTGTTGGAAATGATAAGAAACTTATCTATAAATATTCTTTCTGTATTTCAATTAAACTGCCCTCCGAAGCGATGCTGGAGCCTGTCCTCAACCAGCATCAGAACGGTGGACTGTTGGTTACGGCAGTTGGTGTCAGTTCAAATCAACTGCTCCACCCACATCGAGTGTGAGGTTGGAGCCAATCACTGCACCCCACGTAGAGACCCAGCCAATCGGGCGCTAACAGGGAGGGTGGAGCCAATCACTGCACCCCACGTACAGACCCAGCCAATCGGGCGCTAACAGGGATGGTGGAGCCAATCACTGTACCCCACGTAAAGACCCAGCCAATCGGGCGCTAACAGGGAGGGTGAAACCCAATGAAAAAAACCGCGTTTTTACTTTAAAATAAACAGCGTTCTTTGTTGAAAAGGAAATAAACTTATCTATAGAGCAGCAGCTTTTTTAAAATAAATAAAATCAAACTTAATGAAAATCACATTCCTCATTTTAAATAAATGTCTTTGTTATAAATGAAATCAAACAGCGGGAGAGGCGACGGCGACTACACTTCCGCTTCGGGGAGAGGAGGAGGGGGAGAGGAGGGGGGGAGAGGAGGGGGGGGAGAGGAGGGGGGGGGGGAGAGGAGGGAGGGAGGGGGGGAGGGGGGGAGGGGTGGGAGGGGGGAGGGGTGGGAGGGGGGGAGGGGGAAGGGGGGAAGGGGGGAGGAGGGAGGGGGGGAGGAGGGAGGGGGGGAGGAGGGAGGGGGAGAGGAGGGAGGGGGAGAGGAGGAGGGGGGGAGAGGAGGAGGGGGGGAGGAGGGGGGAGAGGAGAGGGGGGAGAGGAGAGGGGGGAGAGGAGAGGGGGGGAGGGGAGAGGAGAGGGGAGAGGAAAGAGTGGAGGGGGAGAGGAGAGGGGGAGAGGAGAGGGGAGAGGGGGAGAGGAGAGGGGGGAGAGGAGAGGAGAGGGGGGGGAGAGAGGAGAGGAGAGGGGGGGAGAGAGGAGAGGTGTCTATTTTACTTTAAAATAAACAGCATTCTTTGTTGAAAAAGAAATGAATCTTATCTATAGAGCAGAAGCGGGAGAGGCGACGGCGACTACACTTCCCGGCGGTCAGCGCTGCGGGGAAGGGAGGGAGGGAGGGATGTTGAAAAAGAAATTAATCTTATCTATAGAGCAGAAGCGGGAGAGGCGACGGCGACTACACTTCCCGGCGGTCAGCGCTGCGGGGAAGGGAGGGAGGGATGAGGTAGGGAGGAGAGGAGAGTGGGGAGGGAGGGAGGGGGAGAGGGGAGGAGAGGGGGAGGGAGGGTGTAAGGGAGGGGGGAAGGGGGGGACCTCCCCTTTTCCCAGTACCCCTCTTTCCCCCACCACCAAGCCCCCTCCGCAACGACCCCTGTTGTCCCCAGTCCCCATTCACAGACCCCCCCCCCCCCCATTCTCTCTCTCCCCATACACACTCTCAGTGCTTTTTTCGAAACACTTGCCCCGGTGGCCCACGAGCATATGGGCCCAATGCTGATCTGTGTATGTTAAGTAACTTGCAATAAAAAAAAATACTTTAAAAAGAGATAAGTGCTTTTTAAGTGCTTGTTTTGAAACATTCGCGGTCACATAGTGCTTCTCACTGTAGCACCCATCTCAAGTGTGCCCGTTGGGCCCGTCCTCGTAGGGTTTCCATTGTAACCGGGAGGGGAGTGCGGGGGAGGGAAGGGGGAGGGAGGGAGGAGGGCAGGGGAGGGGGAGGGAGGAGGAGGGGAGAAGGGGGGGAGGGAGAGGGGAGGGAGTGGGGTAGGGGAGGGGGAGGGAGGGGGAGGGGAGGGGAGGGGGGAGGGGGGGGAGGGAGGGGGGGAGGGGGAAGGGGGGAGGGAGGGGTACCTCCACTTTTCCCAGTACCCCTCTTTCCCCGTTGGGCCAGTCCTCGTAAGGTTTCCATTGTAACCGGGAGGAGGGGAGGGAGGGAAGGGGGAGGGAGGGAGGAGGGAGGTGTGGAGGGAGGAGGGGAGGGTGAGGGGTGGCGGGAGGGTGGATGGGGGGAGGGAGGGGGATAGGGGGAGGGAGGGGGACCTCCCCTTTTCCCAGTACCCCTCTTTCCCCGTTGGGCCCGTCCCCGTAAGGTTTCCATTGTAACTGGGAGGCGGGGAGGGAGGGGGGAGGGGGATGGAGGGGGGGGAGGGGAGGGGGAAGGGGGGGGAGGGGAGGGGGAAGGGGGAGGGGGGAAGGGGAGAGGGAAGGGGGGGAGGGAGGAGGACCTCCCCTTTTCCCAGTACCCCTCTTTCCCCGTTGTGCCCGTCCTTGTAGGGTTTCCATTGTAACCGGGAGGAGGGGAGGGAGGGAGGGAGGGAGGAGGGGAGGGAGGGGGGGAAGGGGAGGGCGGAAAGGGGGGAGGGGGGAGGGAGAGAGGGGGAGGGTTGAAAGAGCATCCCTCTCCCCATCAGGACTGCCTCCTCCATCGACTCCTTTAAGTCCAGGCTCAAAACCTATTTCTACTCCCTAGCTTTTGAGGCTAATTGAGGAGGTACTGTGAACTGTTTGGGAGGGGAGGGGAGGGGGGAAGGGGGGAAGGAGGGGGACCTCCCCTTTTCCCAGTTCCCCTCTTTCCCCGTTGGGCCTGTCCTCGTAGGGTTTCCATTGTAACCGGGAGGACGGGAGGGAGGGAAGGGTGAGGGAGGGAGGAGGGAGGTGTGGAGGGAGGAGGGAGGTGTGGAGGGAGATGGGGAAGGAGGGGGGAGGGGAGGGGGTAGGGGGAGGGAGAGGGGAGGGAGGGAGGGGGGTAGGGGGAGGGAGGGGGAGGGGAAGGGGGAGGAGGGGGACCTCCCCTTTACCCAGTACCCCTCTTTCCCCGTTGGGCCCGTCCTCGTAGGGTTTCCATTGTAACCGGGAGGAGGGGAGGGAGGGAAGGGGGAGGGAGGGAGGAGGGGGGAGGGAGGGGGGGAGGGGGGAAGGGGGGAGTGAGGGGGTAGGGGGAGGGAGGGGGAGGGAGGGGGAGAGGGGAGGGGGGGTAGGGGGGAGGGGGAGGGAGGGGGAAGGGAGGGGGCTCTCCCCTTTTCCCAGTACCCCTCTTTCCCCGTTGGGCCCGTCCTCGTAGGGATTCCATTGTAACCGGGAGGAGGGGAGGGAGGGAAGGGGGAGGGAGGGAGGAGGGAGGAGGGGAGGGAGGGGGGGAAGGGGAGGGCGGAAAGGGGGGGAGGGGGGAAAGGGGGGAGGGGGGAGGGAGAGAGGGGGAGGGTGGAAAGAGCATCCTTCTCCCCATCAGAACTGCCCCCTCCATCGACTCCTTTAAGTCCATGCTCAAAACCTATTTCTACTCCCTAGCGTTTGAGGCTCATTGAGGAGGCGCTGTGAACTGTTTGCGTGCTACTGTATGTTTCATTTTTTTCCTTAGTACCTAATCAGATGTACAGCACTTTGGTCAACGTGGGTTGTTTTTAAATGTGCTGTACAAATAAAATGGACTTGACTTGACAGCTCTTCGCAACAATGTAGCACAGGGGCATTGTGACATCACACGCTGAATACCGCTGGGGGGGGGGGGAAGGGGGGTCAGCTCGAGTCCATCTCACAGGGGCATTGTGACATCACAATCCGCACCGCAGCGCCCCCCTTCTGTCAAAACTTCGATAAATCAGGGGGGGCAGCACTTTTAAACCTCTGTAACTTAAAAAATATGCGTCCGAATTAAATAAACATATCATTTTCCAGCAGCGAACCGCATGCTGATTAAGGCGGTACAAAAATCGTGGCGCTACGGTTCACCGTTTTGCCGGAATTGCCGTATTCAGCCGACATCAGTGTTATATATATATATATATATTCAAGATCTGAGTTTTAGTAGTATATAGATAGATAGATAGATAGATAGATCTAATATATATGTAACAAATCTACATATGATTTGTAACATATCTGCATTTCTACGTGACTACTTTGGCGAGGCTGCTTTTGCCTTAGTTACTTCAAAGAGTAAACAACACCTACATCCTATGGCCAAACTCTAGTCTTAACTAAACCGAGGAAGGACTCGCGTTTAATCGTTTAGCACTCTTAGCTCAAGTTCCACATTCCATGTCAGGTGAAGTGTTGTCACGTTCTATCTGCAATGGAGCTGTGGTATCCCCATTTGAGTCTTGACCTTGTGGACAGAGTTGCTGCATTGGCTACATTCTAATCTCCAAGTAGTTTGTATAATAATCCACTCCACAATGATTTTCTTTGGAAACACAGGAAGGAGGGAAAGTTAACTCTATGAGTCTTCCACTTGACAACATAATTGTACGTTTGATCCTATCATAACTAACACCCTGTTGTATCTGAGAGGCGAGGACAAAATCTTTTGTCAAACCCCCCAAATCCAGCAGTGGTGCATGTTTTATTTCTTCATCAGTGTGAGAGACTGCAAGGATGTTCGCAAATCATTGTCCTTAATATCTCAGCCTGACTTGGTGAGAACAGAAATACTGCGTCAGAATCGCAAATGTTGAAGGTCTTCAGAGCTCCATAAAGATAGCTCGTGTCAAACAATTTTTCACTGACAATAGGGGTTGCGGAATAGTGTCTAGACTGTCATGATGTCCACCATAAATAGCGCCTCTGAATAAATGCTTGGCTTCTCTACCTGGACACAGCATAACTGGTTTAATACAAATGACCAGGAGATAATTAACTGGAAGGCTTAGCGTAATGTACTTCTTGCTAAGCCAGAACTAATGAAAACATGATTATTAGATAAATATATGCTAAGCACTTAAGCTGTTTTCATTTTATGGCAGGACAAGGACTCTCTTCTGTTAAAATAATTTAGAAATTTAACTTTGGAAAGTCTTCATTGAGAGAAATTAGATTGTTTGAAATGATAGCAACGTCATACTATACTGTAAAATAGCAAACCATAAGTTAACTTGCTTTATAATTTATACTTTAGGATCTATTATGATTTAGTTTCTATTTTTGTGAATGCACTTGGATTTTCTAGTTTCTAAAAGTAATCCGTCCGCGATTATAATTTTTTTCAGATCTCTAATCACCTCCCCATCTAATTTATTATCATTATCTGATGTTTTATGCCATCACCAAATATAATTATTGCTTCAAGTTTTTGCTGTTTCCTCTTTGTCCTTTCTTGCATTTATTTCTAACAAAATTAAATGTTTTACTTGGTTATAAATATATAATTTATGGAATTAAAAACATTTTAATGCCATAAAAATAACATTATTTATTATTGTAATGCCCTTTCAAAAGTCACATACACATAAAAATCTTTAATTGTAAGGTTCCTAGAAAAATATTGTTAGACTTCCCCGTGTAACTACATTGTCATTGTAAGGTTTGATTGTTTTTATGATTAATTATATATCACGCTCAGCAATGAATCTGTACACTTGGCTGTTATACTTTATTCCCACAATCACACTCTCAGAGTTATAAAGTGCGTCTTAAAAATGAAATGCAAAAACATAACTGCGAGTGCAACATCTCACAGTTATGGTCAGCTAGCCTGGTAGTGTAATCTTGGCAGTCAGCCCTTAAAGGGGCATATGTGCTGTACACTATACTCGCTTCCAACTGCTGGAGAATGCTGTTCCTTAAATAATGGATACTACATTGATGGAGGGAGGGGGGTTATGGGATCAGTGGCAATAAGGTTTAGGGGATTTAGAGAGGCCTTCATAGGCTGGTGAAGAATAGTATCTGCATGAAGCATGTTCTTTGGGCAAGCATGACTTTAAATGTCTCTGGTTCTCCAACAATGTGCTCCTGGCAAGAGTAAGCGAGGAAGGCCTCTGTAAAAAATAAGAATGCATGAGAATAACCCATGAATACCTGACTCTAAAAGAGTCTGCAATTCTAGGAAGTCCCTTTACTTACTCCACCTGCTCTTATGGGTTGAAGGAGAAGTAGATTAAGTTTTTGTTGAGAGGTTACTTTAGGGCAACAATTGGCAGAGATCAGTGGCAGGAGCCTGAAATGATTCTAAAGAAAGGAAGCTGAGAGTGACCATAA
The DNA here is from genome assembly GCF_053455715.1 of Rhinoraja longicauda. Lineage (NCBI taxonomy): Eukaryota > Metazoa > Chordata > Chondrichthyes > Rajiformes > Arhynchobatidae > Rhinoraja > Rhinoraja longicauda. The sequence goes on along the minus strand of NC_135973.1, from coordinate 32,109,284 downwards.
TTTTGACTTCAATAACCATATGCGTCAGAATATATTTGAGGTTGCAGATCTTGGTGAGGTCTTGATCCTTTAAGGGTATTGAACACTTAAATAACACTAATTAATGGAACAAGATTTAATGAAGTAAAGCAGAGACTACTGGAAACACTCGGCAAGGTAGACAGCATATGTGGCAGAAAATTGAGGTAACATTGCAGATTGATGACCTTATCTCAAAACCAGGGAAGCTCATATATCATACTTCGAGTAAGTTGCAGAGAAGGGGGAAGGCTGGAGAGAGCAAAAAAGGATGTCTGCAATAGAGTAGAAATCAAGAAAGACTGAATGCCACAAGTGAAGGTGGTGCTAGTTGATAGAGAGTGGTGAAGGCTTGTTAATCGCAGAGGATCTGCCTGGAGGAGATGCAAATGGCGAAAAGGGAATAGAGCAGAAAGTTGAAAATACAGAACTCTGACATGCCAAAACAGCAAGTCTGAAATAATAATTCAATTCAATGATTCAATGATACTTTATTGTCAAATGTACCTAGGTGCATTGAAATTCTTTGTTTTTGCATGCATTACAGAGTTGCCACATTTCTAGTACAAAAGTAAATGGTAGAGATAGTTAATAGGTAAGGCAGTACCTATTGAAGGAGAAAATAGGATTCAAAGCTACAGTTTGATCATCTTTCGTCAAATTCAAATGATCTACAATTGCTGAATTTATTGTTGGATCCTGAGGATTGTAACAAGTCCACTCAGAGACACAAAGTGCAGGAGTAACTCAGTGTGTCAGGCACCATCTCTGGAGAACATGAATATGTGACGTTTTGGGTCAGGAGTTTTGACTCCTCTCACTTTCTACATCTCCCACCAGGAAGATCTCAAAGCCCTCCAGTTCTTATTCCAACAGAGTCCAGTTTTTACATGTCCAGTGGGAGGATGTCATTCTATTTTTTGAACTTATGTTGGACTTCATTGGAACATTTTCAGATGATGCATCACGTCAAAATTAGCAGAAATTACAACTATAATCATTAATGTGGAAGCTGGTGAGGTTGTATGGTGAAGGCAAGGACCCTTGCTCTGGGTCGGAGGAGAGGATGTGAGAGCAAGTGTGTGAAACAGTACAAACATGGTTGAAAGACATTTCAGTGACAGCAGAGATAAAATCACAGTTAAGGACAAAAGAAAAGATCTTCGAAGACGCTGTGAAAGTTATCGTCAGCACAGATAAAATGGAGCCGGAAAATCTGGGAAAATGGAGCAGGTTGGGACTAGGTGTAGTCAAGATCATTATGTTAGTCTCTGGGAATGTCATGCATATTGGTTGTTAGCTTAACTCATTAGATGGAGAAATCAAGAAAGGGAAGAGACAAAAATGGATGATGTGAAAATGAAAGCAGGCGATGAATCTTCTGAATTCTTTAAAAGAGTATAATGTTTCTATAATAGTAGGTGAGGAATTTGGATCATAAAGGGGCAACAAAACTTGTCCCCTGCAGGGTTTCCATAACAACGGAGAAGATGGTTGAGCTTCTGTTCAAGGAAGGGGCAACGGCTTCTCATGGTGTGGTAGAGGAGTTTGATGTTCAAGCTATTAGCGATTCAGCAAGGACCAGGAATCAGAGAACTGTAAAAATAGCAGAGATCGTCAGAGGTGTCCTGGATATAAGTCCCAAGAGACTGGGTAAGATGAGCAAGAATAAAGTTAAGATAGGAATAAATTAGTTTTGTGAGACACCAGGTTGAAATGACAAGTCAACTCGGATATCCATCTTGTGGATCTTGGGGGAAGAGGTAGAAGAGGGGTGTGTGGGATTGAAGACTTTGAGGCTGGAGTTTGTGGATGGAAAAATTCAAAGGATATTAGGTTAATGACTGGAAAATGATGACCTGGTGTTCAAGTCATCTGACAGTGTTTTTCTGACAGTGGTGAGTTCATTGCATCGTGGGATGTAAGGGAAGGTGTCAGAGAATTGGCATTCGGCCTTGGTGAGTATAGAACAGTACAACACAGGAACGAACCCTTCAGGCCACAATGTCAGTGATGCCAAGTTAAACTAATTTTCTCTGCCAGCACGTGATCCATATCCCTCCATTCCCTGAATAACTATGTGCGTATCTAAAAGCCTCTTCAATGCCACTATCGGATCTTCCTCCATTACCATCCTCGGCAAAACCATCCAGGCAAACACCACTCTATGAAAAAATAATACTTGTGCCACACATCTCCTTTCAGTTTTTCCCCTCCCACCATAAGGGTTTGCTTTCTAGCCTTTCACATTTTCACCTTGAGAGAGTAAAGGTTCTGACTGTCTAACCTATCTATGACTCACATAATTTTATACGAAACGATACAACTTTATTCATCCCCGGAGGGAAATTGGTCTGCCAACAGTCACAACACACAAGGTTCACAAAAACTTGAAATTAAAAGTGAAAACAAAAAAGAAAAGGACAAGCGAATATACCTCGATCAGTGCTCCCCTCGGCTTCCAACACTTCAGAGAAAATAATCCACATCTCCTTATAATTTGTCTAACCTCTCCTTATAATTAATACGCTCCAATCCAGGCATCATTCTGGTAAACCATTTCTGCAACTTCTCCAAAGCCTCCTTATCCTTCCTGCAATGGGATGGCCAGGACTGCACACAATGCTCAAATACAGCCTAACATGTCCGAAAAGCTGCAGTATGATTTCCTGACTCTTATACTCAATGCCTTGACCGCTGAAAGCAAGCATACCATATGCTTTCTTTACCTACTACTCTATTGCAGACATCAATTATTGAATTCCAAGCACAGATTTGTGTGGAACCACTGGTCCAGCTGGAATAATACCCATCACTGCACCCCTCTTTCTTTTGTGAGTAAGTCAGTTCTGAATCTCAATAACCAAGTCACCGTGGATCCCATGCATTTCAATCTTTTAGATCAGCCTAGCATGAGGGACTTCATCAAATGCTTTACTAAAATCCACATTCGCAGCCACATCAGTTCAGTTTTAAATGGCCTACCCTTTATTCTAAGACTGTGGCTCCTGGCTCTGGATTCGCCCAACATTGGGAACATTTTTCATGCATCTAGCTTGTCCAGTCCTTTTATAATTTTATATGTTTCTATAAGATCCCCTCTCATCCTTCTAAACTCCAGTGAATACAAGCCTAGTCTTTTCAATCTTTCCTCATATGTCAGTCCCGCCATCCCAGGGATCAATCTCGTGAACCTACGCTGCACTGACTCAATTACAAGGATGTCCTTCCTCAAATTAGGAGACCAAAACTGTACACAATACTCCAGATGTGGTCTTACCAGGGCCCTGTACAACTGCAGAAGAACCTCTTTACTTCTATACTGAAATCCTCTTGTAATGAAGGCCAACATTCCATTAGCTTTCTTCACTGCCTGCTGTACCTGCACGCCAACTTTCGGTGACTGGTGTACAAGGACACCCAGGTCTCGCTGCATCACCCCCTTACCTAACATAACTCCATTGAGATAAGAATCTGCCTCCTTGTTTCTGCTGCCAAAGTGTATAACCTCACATTTATCTATATTATACTGCATCTGCCACGCATATGCCCACTCACTCAACCTGTCCAGGTCACCCATGCAACCTCCTAACATCCTCTTCACAGTTTACACTGCCACCCAGCTTTGCATCATCCGCAAACTTGCTAGTGTTGCTTCTAATTCCCTCTTCCAAATCATTAATATATATGGTAAAGAGTTGCGGCCCCAACACCGAACCTTGCGGCACGCCACTCACCACTGCCTGCCATTCTGAAAAGGACCCGTTTACTCCTACTCTTTGCTTCCTGTCGGCCAACCAATTTTCTATCCATGTCAACACCCTACCCCCAATACCATGTGCTCTAATTTTGGTCACCAATCTCCCGTGCGGGACCTTATCAAAGGCTTTCTGAAAGTCTAGATACACTACATCCACTGGGTCCCCTTCATCCATTTTACTTTTCGCGTCTTCAAAAAATTCCAGAAGATTAGTCAAGCATGATTTCCCTTTCATAAATCCATGCTGACTTGGACTTATCCTTTTACTGCTATCCAAATGCACTGTTATTACCTCTTTAATATTTGACTCCAGCATATTTCCCACCACCGAAGTAAGTCTAACTGGTCTGTAATTCCCCGTTTTCTCTCTCGCTCCTTTCTTGAAAAGTGGGATAACATTAGCTATCCTCCAATCCACAGGAACTGATCCTGAATCTATTGAACATTGGAAAATGAGCACCAATGCGTCCACTATTTCTAGAGCCACCTCCCTGAGGACCCTGGGATGCAGACCATCAGGCCCAGGGGATTTATCATCCTTCAGTCCCATTAGTCTACCCAATACTATTTCTCGCCTAATGAAAATTTCTTTCAGTTCCTCTACCCCTCTAGATCCTCTGTCTTCCAGTACATCTGGAAGATTGTTTGTGTCTTCCTTCGTGAAGGCAGTGGAGGCCAATTCTCTGGATGCTTTCAAGAGAGAGCTAGATAGAGCTCTTAAAGATAGGGGGTATGGGGAGAGGGCAGAAATGGGGTACTGATTGTGAATGATCAGCCATGATCACATTGAATGGTGGTGCTGGATTGAAGGGCCGAATGGCCTACTCCTGCACCTATTGTCTATTGACCACCTGCCTAATATGCTGTTGGTCCTCCGTGTGCAGCCCCATATGCAGGGTGCGGTGCACTGTGTATTGCGACATATTCCTCCCGTGACCACCATTACAATTTTCTGTGACTTGTGCCACAGTAGACCTTCTGTGGGTTCGAACCAGACGGGATAGCCTTCGTTGCCCTCGCGCATCGATGAGCCTTGGGCGGCCAACAACCTGTCGTCGGTTTGTGGTTTGTCCCTCCTCGGACCACTGTCGGTAGGTACTCACCACTGCTGATCGGGAGCACCCCACACGCCTTGCCGTTTCAGTGATGCTCTGACACAGTCGTCTGGCTATAACAATTTGGCCCTTGTCAAATTCACTCAGGTCTTTACTCCTGTCCATTTCTCCTGCATCCAACACATCAACTTCATCAATTTTGGAGGAACAGCACCTCATATTTCGCCTGGGCAGTTTGCAGCCCGGTGGTATGAACGTCGACTTCTCCAACTTTAGATAGCTCCTCTGTCCCTCCCTTCCCCTCCTCCTTCCCAGATCTCACTCTATATTCCTGTCTCCACCTATATCCTTCCTTTGTCCCGCCCCCCTGACATCAGTCTGAAGAAGGGTCTCGACCCGAAACGTCACCCATTCCTTCTCTCCCGAGATGCTGCCTGACCTGCTGAGTTACTCCAGCATTTTGTGAATAAATCGATTTGTACCAGCATCTGCAGTTATTTTCTTATACATCAACTTCAAGAACTGACTGTTCACTTGCTGCCTAATATCCCACCCCTTGACAGATGCAATTGTAGCAAGATAATCAATGTTATTCACTTCGCCTGTCGGTGGTCATAATGTTTTGGCTGATCGGTGTACATACGCTACACACAAAAATAAACTATAATAGTGCAATAATAACAATAATAGTCTATGTAGTTCAGAGCTTATTTGAGGTTGGAATGTTTAATAGCCGAATGACTGTGGGGAAGAAGCTGTTCCTGAACCTGGACGATACAGTTTTCAGGCTCCTGTACCTTCTTCCCGATGGCAGGGGTGAAATGAATGTGTGGCCAGGATGGTATGGGTCTCTGATGATGCTGGCTGCCTTTTTGAGGCAGCGATTCCGGTAAATCCAACTCGATGGTGGGGAGGTCTGAGCCGATGATGGACTGGGCAGTGTTCATAACTTTTTGCAGTCTTCTTTGATCCTGGGCATTCAGGTTGCCGGACCAGGCCATGATGCAACCAGTCAATATGCACTCTACTGTACACCTGTAGAAGTTCAAGAGAATCCTCTCTGACATACCAAATCTCCATAATGTTCTCAGGAAGTAGTGCGTTGATGCGCTTTATTGAGAGTTGCCTCAGTGTGCTGGGTCCAGGAAAAATCTTCGGAAATATGCACGCCATCAGAATTTGACGCTTTCTGAGGGTTCACCCCCCTTGAAGGATCTTCTGACGTCAGCCTCTGTGACTGTAATACCATGTATGGGGGCCCGCAAAGGCATATCACTGTTCTCCCTATCAAAGAGTGGTCAATCGATCGATCTCACTACTATACTCTGACTCATCAGCATCTGTAACTCGTCCAACACTGAGCTGCCTCCTGATTTGGCCTTGTAGGAAGTGATGGCATTCAAGCCCTGCCACAGCTGCCGAACATCCGCCATCCTCCAGCTTAGAGCAAGTCCCTTTTACCTTTTTGATGCCCTTGCCAAGGTCATATCTGGACTTCTTATTAACCTCTGCTTTGCCAGACCTGAATGCCCAGGATCTGGTCTTCAGCGTCATGTTGGGTTTAGGATTTATCAAGATGAGTAAGCGGTGAGATGAAGTTGAGTCTGTCCTGAGGATTGATCCTTTTGGATCCGAGAGGGAAAGGTCAAAGGGGATAGTGAAAGAAAAACAAGGGATTAGACTTGGGGGTCGACATGGGTTTAAAGCACAGATATCAGGATGTGATAACAGCACTGACTGGGGAAATGTTGAATATTTTGCTTGTGTCTGTAATTGTGGGAGTATCTGAAATTTAAAGGATGGAATTTCAGTTGAAAACCACAAGGAATACATTGGGGCATTAAAGAGATGTGTCTGTGAATGTGAATTTTATTCAACACTTTATTGAAAGCAAGAATGGAAATAGAAGCCAATGAAGGTGAACAAGTTTAAAAAAAAAAAAAGCTTTTGAAGAAGTAAACTGTGAAGAGGACGAAGGAGACTACTGAAGGATTTAGATAGGTTATATGAGTGAATAATTATCTTTCAAAGGAACATAATGAGGAATGTATGATATTGTCAATTTTGGCAGGAAAAATAAAGAATGAGCTTATTGTCTAAATGCTGATTGCAGAGTTGTGGGATGCAAAACATCTCTGGAGAATCATGGGTGATTAATTGTCGCATGTACCAAAATGCAACAATGAAATTCTTACTTGTAACAGCACACCAGGTTTGTAAACACAGTACTCAATAGAGAACATAATAAACAAACAAAAAAAGTTCAATAAATAAGAAAAAAACAAAGCCCCAAATCCCTAGTGCAATCAAGACAGTTAATAGTTTGGTGTTTAGTTGGAGTTCGTAGCATTCAATGGCCCGATGGTTGTTAGGAAGACGCTGTTCCTGAACCTGGACGTCACAGTTTTCAGACTCTTATACCTTCTTCCCGATGGCAGGAGTGTAATGAGAGAGTGGCCATGGTGATGTGTCTTTGATTATGCTGGTTGACTTTTTGAAGCAACGCCTTCTATAAATCCCTTTGATGTTGGGGAGATCAGTACCTGTGATGAACCACTTTTTGTAATCTTCTTCATTCCTGGGCATTTGAGTCACTGAATCAGGACGTGATGCAAGCAGTCAGTATGCTCTGTACTGTACATCTGTTTCAGCTGCAAGACAGTGTACATCAACACACCAAATCCCCTCAACTTTCCAAGGAAGTAGAGCTGTTGATGGGCTTTTTTTTTAATGATAGCATCAATATGCTGGGTCCAGGACAGATCTTCAGACATATATATACATGGTAGGAACTTGAAGTTGTTGACTCTCTCCACCACTGACCTGTCGATGAAGACAAAGTGTTGGAGTAACTCAGCAGGTCAGGCAGCAATCTCTGGGGAACATGGATAGTTGAAGTTTCGGGCTGAGACCCTTCTTTATTAATTCTCGACCTTCCTCTTCTAAAGTCAACAATCAGCTCCTTGTTTTTACTGATGTTGAGCAATGTGGTTGTTCTGGCACCATTCAATCAGACGATTGCTCTCCCTCATATACTCTGACTCGTTATTATCTGTAATTCGTCCAACAACAAAGGTGTTTTAGCGAATTTAAAGGTTTAGTTGGAACTACACAGTCATGAGTATAAAGTGAGCAGAGCTGGGGGCTGTGTACACAGCCTTGAGGTGCTCCTGTGCTGATTTTATTGAGGAAGTATTGTTGCCAGTAATATCGATTTTGTTCTGTTGATGAGGAAGTTGAGGATCCAGTCGCAAAGGGAGGCACAGAGAACCTGTTCCCTGGGCTTGGTAGCAAGTTTGGAGGGGACAATGGTGTTGAACGCTGAGCTGTAGTCTATGAACAACAACATATTGTATGTGTTTTTATTGTTCAAGTGGTCCAGTGCAGAGTGGAGAGCTAGCGAGATCATTTCCCCCGTTGATCTAATGTAGTGGGTCCAGATTCTCGCTAAGTTAGGAGTTGATATGTGTCATAACTAACCTCTCAAAGCACTTCATCACCACGGACGTGATGAATTGCATAAGACTAGCGCGGAGGTAATGGAGAAAGCTAATAGATTTTGTTTTATATTGTTCCAATGTAGGACAATTATGCATCAATAAAAGAGGTGGGTAGGAATGCAGAGCTAAGTTTATAATAAGAGAATAACTGCAGATGCTGGTACAAATCGAAGGCATTTATTCACAAAATGCTGGAGTAACTCAGCAGGTCAGGCAGCATCTCTGGAGAACATGGACTGGAGAAGAAGGGTCTCGACCCAAAACGTGGCCCATTCCTTCTCTCCTGAGATGCTGCCTGACCTGCTGAGTTACTCCAGGTAAGTTTATAATAAGGTGAGCTTGCTTCAACATTTAATAAGAGGCTGAGTTGCAATGGGGAAGCGACACAGTTTAGGACCTTCCTGTCATTAGTTAAAACTTTAAGTTCATAAATGGATGATCGCTGATGGTGTGTTGCAGGATAAGAAGTAGAAACAAGGAACTTCAGCTGCTGGTTCATGAAAAAAGGCACAATGTGCTGGGGTAACTCAGCAGGTCAGGCAGCATCTCTGGAGAACATGGACTGGTGAAGTTTCAGGTCGAGACCCTTCTTTAAACTTCTCACTGTCAGTAATAAAATAACATTACATGTTATGCAAATTGTTGACTAGAATATTCTGCATTTATGCACTTTAGATTATCTTATGAATTAATGGTGTATTTTGAAATAAACGAGAAAGACTACAGATAGAGGACTAAAGGGGAGGTGTGAAGGGAGCTGTGGTTTGAGTTACTTTGGTTTGGAGCATACAGCAAAAAAGCAAAACCCTTTTAAAAAGCCACACGTTTGGAAGTGTGGGTAGGGCGAACATTGACAGAAAAAATATATTTAAAAATTGAAGATGACCACCTGAGGGTGCTCCTGTATAATGCAAGCAAGGTCACATGGCAGAATTATAATTTTAGTGATTTTACGGTTGGATTAGTTTCTTTACCGCCTGAATATAGTGGATTTCTATTTGATTGAAGAAAAATTGCAGCACCTGAAGGAAGGTAATTGTCCTTTTCGCATCCTTTCATGTCTGGTTTTTAGTCACCAGCACTTTCTCTTTTAGCCACAAGGACAGTACAATTTGAACTGCTGATGCCTCTAAACTAAACCAATGTCGGTTCTATTCTTCTCCAGTGCCTGATTGTTTGAGCGGTTCACTGGTGTACCACAATCATTTCCTCTACTCTCTTCGTAACCCCACCCTTCCATTTTCCTTTTCCCACTCCTTCCTCTGCCTCTCTTTTTCCCCTGGAGTGATCCACCCAGTGCCATTTTATCAAGAAATTTGAAAAATATATCCGTAGGGGAATTTAATTTTATTGTAATTCAAAACTGGTGGTTGATTTGGCAAACATCTCTTTACAGTTCTTAGGGCTGTTTCAAAGTCTAATTTGTCTATGATACTTTGGCCACATCTTTCCACACCTTGGACCCTTACTCCATGCTGTCCTACAGTGGATGATTGAAAATTTGAAAGTTCCTCCTCTGCTCGGAATTTACTGTTTCTTCTAACTCCCTTTCCCTCCTGGGTCAGGCCTCAAGTGTACCTTTGTGAAGCAACAATAAGATTGCCGCTTGTCTAGGTGTTGATCTTTATAGTTCTGTCACATCAACAGGTGCCTCGTTTACTTAAATAGTTCTCCCTCAATGACATGAGGTGAGATTAGTGGAATGACAAACCAGAGGACAAAAAGCCTGCTTGCAATTCGCCATTTAGTTATTCATCAAGCATGATTCCTTGGTTTCTGAAGCAGTTCTTTGCTACTTTCCACCATTCTGCTAAAAGTTCATTGACGTTTTAAATCTAAATGCTGCCATGTTTTTCTAATGTGTTTCTACCAATCTAATCTTGCCACTGGGAGTTTATTTTCACTTTCATAATGTCAGGGTTGATGAGGTTGCCATAAATCACACGATGCTTGTTCATCCATTTGTTGAAATGAGCAAAAGTCAAATCTAAGTGTATATCAAGGTGGTTCATTTTCACTGGGAAGATGTGACATCAAAGCTCACTTGCATTCTAATTCAACAAATACCATTCCAGTTGATAATGGTATATCATCATCTACCAGAGCTAAAGGCCTATGCGCCAAGGTGAAATTTGTTTGAAGCTGCTTTAAAAGCAAGACAGGTCAACCATTTCTTGTTTTCTTTGCTGCGTATTCCTAAGAGCTGTAAAATATGAAAAGGAAAATTGTTCCTTTCAACAGCCATTGATCATGACAAAATGCAGAAACATTAATATAAATGAAACACAGCTACAAAAAGTGAGATTTGATCTTTAATTCTGACTGATTATTGCAATCAGTGAGGGTTAAAAATAGGTTCCATTCTGCTGTCAATTAAATATCTTGCACGACCCATTATCAGTGAGCTGATAATATTCTTTTAAATCAATATATTCATAGGACATTACCCTCCAGCAATTCCAACCGCTACTTAGCAATGCGATTTAAAAAATAAATCTCACCACATCAGAAATTCAATAAGTATACACACAATTATGAAGAAAAACTATCAAGAAGTAACATGAACAAATGGGAAATGTTAATTTCTAAGCAGGAGAGCAGGTAGAGGAAAATAAAAACAATGTCACCATTTTTAATCAGGACTCTATGTAGAGAAGGCACTGAAAGCTTGAGGCTTGCACGGACGTTGACAAAAGGTGAGGCGCATTTTAACTACTGGCCTCACTCATTCAATCGGATCATTGGCTAATTCCATTTTAAGATTGACATTTATCCTTCAAAGCAAGCGGGAGTAAATGAGTGGAACGGTAATTTACTGAATGTGGGATATTCTGAGTTAACAGCCAATCAAGTTGAGGTAGGAGATGTTGATGGTCTGAAAACAGTTGAGTTAATTTTATTGTCATGTGTACCGAGGTATAGTGAAAAGCTTTTGTTGTGTGTTATCCAGAAGGGTCTTGACCAAAAACATCACCCATTTCTCCTCACCAGAGATGCTGCCTGTCCCGCTGAGTTACTCCAGCATTTTGTGTCTATTTTTGATTTAAACCAGCATCTGCAATTCTTTCCTACACAGCGGAAAGACAATACATGATTACAATTGAGGCATTCACAGTGTACAGATACATGATAAGGGAATAACGTTTTGTGCAAGGTAAAACCAGCAGTGTCCGAACAAGGATAGTCCGAGGGTCACCAATGAGGTAAACCTCATGACCAAATGGCCAAACAATCTCACAAATAAAGGAATATTGGGACATGGGAAATCCTAAATCTCCTCATGATGTCAGGAGGTTACTCTTGCTCTTCCTAATGTATAATGAAACATTCACAACATTTCAGTTGCTCTTTGGTGCAAATTCCATCAGGTGTTTAGTATACACCACGCAGAAGAAGAATATTATGATTTTAATTTTTTTATTGTTCTTAACATAAATATAGCTGTGGGGTGTGTGGTATGGATCCTGATGTGCTTTGCAACATCCAGATGTGAGAGTATCGGGCAGCTTGCGTGTGGTGACGACATGCGGCTGTTTAAAACGCTCCCTCGGATATCTCAATCATATTGGTGCCGAGAAATAAAATCACCCAAATATTTATTACTTATTATTTGAGTCTTTGAAAATACACATGGCCTCTTAATCCTTGCCCCCTCCCGATTAAAGTAAGGAAAATGAATGCTCGTTTCCTAATCAGCCATTTCCAACTGTGAAAAGTCTCAATTCAAGCAATTAGTAAAAAAAAAAATTGAATTGCGTAATCAACTATTTTCCACTTTTCTATACAATTTTTATTTCATTCAATTGAAATAGAATGTGGAATAGGGGGGATGTGTCTGCAGCTTATCTTCAAAAGCCAGAAACAAATGCTGCTGCTTTCTGCTGGTGCCCCTGAGAGCTTCATCTCTCAGAGCTGGCGTGTTTTCCAGAACGCTCCCGTGCCGCGCTTGTATTTCATAGGCCGTATGGCACCCGTGCCAGTTGGCTGATATAGGTCGGAGCATTCCAACAATTCTTGTTTACTGCTTTCAGTGAGAGAGGCTGGTGTAAAAACTGAAATGCTGATAGTGACTAGTTTTATCCACAAATAAACCAATAATATTTGAATGTACTGTATTGTGTTCCTTAACCAAGTTGATTATTTGAAGATTCCAAATGAGTCTTTGCTTATGCTTTTTTGGGAAACAATAAACATTCCTCATTTTCTACAATCTGGTAAATTTACTTCTATTGTTTATTTAATATTATGCTTTTTTGGGGGTTGGCTTTGCTCATATAATACAATAGAGCAAATAGACCTATTTGAAAAGATTAGATTGAACTCATCTTGCAGCTGTTAAAACGTTTTCCAGCACAAACCGCACAGAATTGGACAAAAAAAAAATCATAATTATTGAATTGTTGAATCCACTGCCACCTGAGTCCTACTTGTCTTGTGATATGTGGTAGATTTTCTGTAAAATATCAAGTGTTGCAGTATTTTGCACAGATAATCTTGCACTGACCTTAAACTTGTACTTAACTGGGCATCTGACCTTGCCCCCAGCAAGTTGGAAAAATGTGTCAGGTACCAGAAATCCATTTTCAAAAATCCATAACCTTGCCATAAAGTGAGAACGTTTTCAGAGAAATATTGATGTTGATATAAAGCAAAGTATCAGCAGATCAAGTAGCATCTTTGGGGGAAATAAAAATAGAGTTAACATTAGGCTTTCAGAAAGCCTTCGACAAGGTCCCACATAGGAGATTAGTGGGCAAAATTAGGGCACATGGTATTGGGGGTAGGGTACTGACATGGATAGAAAATTGGTTGACAGACAGAAAGCAAAGAGTGGGGATAAATGGGTCCCTTTCGGAATGGCAGGCAGTGACCAGTGGGGTACCGCAAGGTTCGGTGCTGGGACCCCAGCTATTTACGATATACATTAATGACTTAGACGAAGGGATTAAAAGTACCATTAGCAAATTTGCAGATGATACTAAGCTGGGGGGTAGTGTGAATTGTGAGGAAGATGCAATAAGGCTGCAGGGTGACTTGGACAGGTTGTGTGAGTGGGCGGATACATGGCAGATGCAGTTTAATGTAGATAAGTGTGAGGTTATTCACTTTGGAAGTAAGAATAGAAAGGCAGATTATTATCTGAATGGTGTCAAGTTAGGAGGAGCGGGAGTTCAACGAGATCTGGGTGTCCTAGTGCATCAGTCAATGAAAGGAAGCATGCAGGTACAGCAGGCAGTGAAGAAAGCCAATGGAATGTTGGCCTTCGTAACAAGAGGAGTTGAGTATAGGAGCAAAGAGGTCCTTCTACAGTTGTACCGGGCCCTGGTGAGACCGCACCTGGAGTACTGTGTGCAGTTTTGGTCTCCAAATTTGAGGAAGGATATTCTTGCTATGGAGGGCGTGCAGCGTAGGTTCACTAGGTTAATTCCCGGAATGGCGGGACTGTCGTATGTTGAAAGGCTGGAGCGATTGGGCTTGTATACACTGGAATTTAGAAGGATGAGGGGGGATCTTATTGAAACATATAAGATAATTAGGGGATTGGACACATTAGAGGCAGGAAACATGTTCCCAATGTTGGGGGAGTCCAGAACAAGGGGCCACAGTTTAAGAATAAGGGGTAGGCCATTTAGAACGGAGATGAGGAAGAACTTTTTCAGTCAGAGAGTGGTGAAGGTGTGGAATTCTCTGCCTCAGAAGGCAGTGGAGGCCAGTTCGTTGGATGCTTTCAAGAGAGAGCTGGATAGAGCTCTTAAGGATAGCGGAGTGAGGGGGTATGGGGAGAAGGCAGGAACGGGGTACTGATTGAGAGTGATCAGCCATGATCGCATTGAATGGCGGTGCTGGCTCGAAGGGCTGAATGGCCTACTCCTGCACCTATTGTCTATTGTCTATTACAAATTAGAGATGTTTTATTCAGACTGAAATCTGGTTTTAAGGAAAATAAATTTTACAAAAAGACCAGACAGAACATACTTGAATTTGACAGCAATGGGTTAGGGCAAGAGGGATAAATTTAAAGGCGATCTACGAGACATATTTTTCATACAGAGGGTGATGAATATTTGTAATGAGCTGTCAGTGGAGGCAGATACTAATACAATGTTTGACAGGGATCTAGACATGTACTTGGATAGAAAGGGGGTAGAGGGAAATGAGCTTAATGCAGGGAAATGGGATTAGCAGAGATAGGCATAATGGTCGACTGCTGTGTTTTAAACTAGTTGTTGTCTTAAAACTTTGGTCTGCACCCTTTTATAACCATTATCTCTGTTTACTCCATCCCTTCCTCGCTTTACCACTTAACACGCTTGTTTTCTCGCTTTTTCAGTTCTGATGATAGGTCCTTTTAACTGAAACATTAATTCAGTTTCTCTCCTCTTTGATGTTGCTTAACCTGCTGAGTGTGTCCAGCATTTCTGTTTCTGTTTAAGATTTCCAGCATCTGTAGTTTTTTTGCTCCATTCACAGAATTACAACTTGGTTAAAGGATATCCAAATAAAAATGCAGGTTGGAAAGCAGAATAATACTTAGTTTCTCATTTTAGTCTAATTTTAAAATATGATAAAGCTTCTAAGAAATCACTTCAAATGTTGACTTTGTATTCCTGTTAAGTAAGCCTGAAATACGTTCTAAAGAGCCGAGCATATAATTAACGTTAAATGGTATAATCGTACACTTCTTCTCAGAAACCAAATGCTTCACCAGAAACACAAGGTGCCAGAGTAACTCAATGGGTCAGGCAACATCTTGAGATGGAATAGATAGGTGACATTTCGGGCTGAGACCCTTCTTCAGACTGATTGTAGTAGGGTGGAGAAAGCTAGAAAAGAGATAGGGGTGGGATAAGGCCTGGCAGTTGACAGGTGGATACAGATGAGGGGGGGGGGAGAGGGGGTTGGGGGGGGGGGGGGACAAAGGCTAGAGATGAAAAAGAGATAAAAAAGGTCAGATAATGAGAGAAGAGGAGTCAACAGTAACCAAAGAAGGAGGAATATAGGTGGGAGGGGACAAGAGGGTTTGGTAAAAAGAAGGGCGGGATAGAAAATGAGTGTGCACTGGGGTAGTCAAGTGCACAGAAAAGAGAGTGATAGCAAAGGGGCGTGTTACTTAAAATTGGAGAATTCAATGTGCATACCTTTGTAAGCTACCCAAGTAGAACATGAGGTGCTATTCTTCTAGTTTGCATATGGCGTCACTCTGGTATTGGAGGAGGCCCTACACAGGAAGGTCTATATGGAAGTGGAAGGGGCGGTAAAATGGTTAGCAATTGAGAAATCTTGCAGGTCCAGGTAAACTGAATTCAAGTATTCAGTGGAATGGTAGTCTAATCTATGCTTGGTCTCGCCAATGTAAAGGAGGACACATTGGGAGCACTGAATGCAATAGATGAGGTTTAAAGAGGTGCATGTGTACCCCTGTCCCACCTTGAAGGGTTGCTGGGGTCCATGGATGAAGGTGTCACCTCATGTCTCTTGCAAGGATGCCATCCCTTACTCTTCATTTCTCTGTCTCTGCCACCACAGTTCCCCAGATGAGGCTTTCACTCTAGGACATCCGAGATGTCCTCTTTCTTCAGTATATATGGTTTACCCCTCACTGCTGCTGTGGATTGATCTCTCAACCATGTCTCCTCTCGTTGCTAAAGATTTTGACTCCCCTTCCCATTCGCATACAGACCTTTCCGTTTATGGCCACTTCCATTGCTGGAATGAGGCCACACGCAAACTGAAGGAGCAGCATCTCATATACTGCTTAGAGCCCAATGGTATGAACATTGAATTTTCCAATTTTAAGTCACAATCCTTTCTGCCCCTCTCTTTCCCGTGACCTGTCCAATCACAGTGTGGACCCATTTCTTTTTTCCACCCACCCTGTCTCCTTCCATCTATATCCTTCCCACTAGATTTACATTTCACTCTGCTTCTCTCCTTATCGGACATCCTTTTGTCTTCTTTTCATCTATAGTCTTTGTCCACCCATCTACCAATCAAACCCCATTCATCTATCACTTTCCAAGAAAGAAAAAGACACAAGGTGCTGGAGTAACTCAGCGGGTCAGACAGCATCCCTGGAGAACATGGATAGGTGATATTTATATATGGGACCCTTCCTTGGTTGAATTTTGGGGGGGGGGGGGGAGTGGGGGCCCGGGTGACAAAAGCTAGAAGGATGAAGGGACAGGACAAAGTGTGGCAGTTAATAGGTGAACACAAGAGATGGTTGGACAAAGGCCAGAGATTTAAAAAATGTATGAGGAAAAAGGATTGAAGAATTGCCAATTGTGAAACCAGAGGAAGGATTGTAGGTGGAGGAGAAAAACAGGTGCAAGTTCAAGTGGGGCATTGGGAGAGAGGGGAGGGGGGGGGGGGAGAAAGGGGGATGTGGGGGAGAAAGGGGAGGGGGAGCAGTGGGTTGTTAGTTTAGTTTCCTTTACTTTAGAGATACAGCGTGGAAATTTAGATGCCCTCGGCTCACTGAGTCTGCATCGGCCACCGTTCACCCATACATTAGTTCTATCCTATAAGCTAGGGATAATTTACAGTAGCCACTTAACCTACAAACCTGCACGTCTTTGGAACATGGAAGGAAACCCGCAGCACCCAGAAGAAACCCACGTGGTCACGGGGAGATCGTACAAACTCCATACATTCAGCACCTGTAGCCAGGATCGAAGCTTGGGCTCTGGCGCTGCCAGGCAGCCATTCTACCGCTGTGCAACTGTGCCGCCTCTACTGTTAGAGGTTACCTAACATTGGGGAAGTCAATGTTCATACCATTGGGCTGTAAGCTACCCAAGCGCAATATGAGGTGCTGTTCCTCCAGTTTGCCCGTGACCTCATTCTGGCAATGGAGGAGGCCCAGGACAGAAAGGTCAGTATGGGAATGGGATGGGGAGTTAAAATGGTTAGCAACTGGGAGATCCAGTAGGCCTCGGTGAAAGGAGTGCAAGTGTACAGTGAGTCTACGCTATGTACAGGAGGCCACAAGGGGAACATTGGATGGAGAAGATGAGGTTAGAGGAAGTGCATTTGAACCTCAGTTTCACCTGCAAGGACCTCTCGGGTCCCTGGATGGAGGCGAGGGAGAAGGTATATGGAGATTTGTTGCATCTGCAGTTACACTTTCCAGGCAATGTCCTGCTCCCAGTTCTTTTCTAGCTTTCTCCCCTCTACCATAAATATTCAAAAGAAAGGTCTTGACCTGAAACATCACCTATACATTCATTCCACAGATGCTACCTGACCCACTGAGTTACTCCAGTACTTTGTGTTCTACATAAGATTCCAACATTTGCAATTCCTGCCGTCTCTGCTTTATCAGAAGTTCATGTTAAAAGGCTGGGGTATTTGAATGTAAACTCTAATGTGAGGCTGCATTAATATCGGTGAGCTGCTGGTCTTTGAAATATTCAAAAGGCTATCTTATGCCAATTAATTCAACTATTTAATTAATTCAACCAGGGCGGCACGGTGGCGCAGCGGTAGAGTTGCTGCCTTACAGCGAATGCAGCGCCGGAGACTCAGGTTCGATCCTGACTACGGGCGCCGTCTGTACGGAGTTTGTACGTTCTCCCCGTGACCTGCGTGGGTTTTCTCCAAGATCTTCGGTTTCCTCCCACACTCCAAAGACGTACAGGTATGTAGGTTAATTGATTGGGTAAATGTAAAAATTGTCCCTAGTGTGTGTAGGATAGTGTTAATGTGCGGGGATCGCTGGGCGGCGCAGACTCGGTGGGCCGAAGGGCCTGTTTCCGCGCTGTATCTCTAAAAAATCTAAAAATCTTAATTGAAAAAATAAAGAATGTAACTGAAAGATCGTGCACGTCACTTTTCATGATGTAGGATAGAGTCATAGAGTTCTCCACAAATATTAGGTGGGATGAGTTTTTCCATACTAGATCATTGGAGATGTCCTCATTTTTTAGGAAACGGGATCCCCTCTTCCATTATAGATGCGGCTCTCACTAGGGTCTCCTTGATAAACCGCAGCTCCGTCATTGCTCCCCCTCCCCCCATTCACATCAAGGACATAGTTCCCCCTTGTCCTCACCGTCCACCCCATCAGCTGTTGAATACAGCATATAATCCTCCAACACCTTTGCCACCTCCAACGGGATCCCACTACAGGCCACGTCTTCCCATCGCCATCCCTTTCTACCTTCCGCAGAGACCGTTCCTCCGCAACTCCCTGGCCAATTCATCCATTTCCACCCAAACCACCCTGCAACACTTTCCCCTGCAACTGCAGGAGATGCAACACCTGTCCCTTTACCTCCCCCCTTGACTACGTCCAAGGTCCCCGATAGTCTTTTCAGGTGAGGCAGAGGTTCACTTGTACCTCCTCCAACCTCATCTACTGCATCCGCTGTTCCAGATGTTAACTTCTGTACATCGGCGAGACCAAGCGAAGGCTCGGCAATCGTTTTGCTAAACACCTCTGCTCAGTCCGCCTTAACCTACCTGATCTCCCGATTGCTCAGCACTTTAACTCACCCTCCCATTCCCAATCTGACCTTTCTATCCTGGGCTTCCTTCATTGGCCTAGTGCAAATTGGAGGACAGCACTCATATTTCGCTTGGGTAGCTTACACCCCAGCAGTATGAACATTGACTTCTCTAACTTCAAATAGCCTTGCTTTCCCTCTCTCTCCATCTCCTCCCCCTTCCCAGTTCTCCTACCAGTCTTACTGTCTCCGACTACATTCTATCTCTATCCCCTGACATCAGTCTGAAGAAGGGTCTCGACCAGAAACGTTACCCATTCCTTCTCCCCAGAGATGCTGCCTGTCCCGCTGAGTTACTCCAGCATTTTGTGAGTACCTTCCACTTTTGTGTCCAATTCGTTTATATATTACTCTAGTAGGTGGTCTGGGACCAGTGGCATTCTCCAGGTATCTGTGCTGGGTCTTTATTGTTTATGATATCACTGCAGAACTCCACTGTTCACAGACGTCCTGCCAGGGTAACACTCTTTCACCACAACCCCATGTCTTCTATGAGTAAGTTAGTTCTGAATCCAAACGATTAAAGGGCCTGTCCCACTTACGCGATTTTTAAGGCGACTGTCAAAGTGGTAGCAGATCGCCAAAATTTTCTTTTACCCAACGACAATGAGCACGACAATGCCGAGTCAGGTCTAAACAAGTTACTTTTTTTGTGAAACTAGCACCTGTCTAAGAGATTACACCGTCTTCAGAAACTTCACGAAATTCCCACGCTTACCTGACCGTCAAACTGTCGCCTCCAATCTACCTGCCAAATGTCCTGATGGTAAATAAATTGGTTAAACAAAACTATCTTCTGGTATCTTCAAATGCCTTTTCTTAATTTAATATTACGTGCTTCTAAATGCACCTGCGACAATCTGGCAAACCTAGGGACAGCAGGCGACAGCGCCCGCAATAATCTACGATACCTGGCGACAAGCCAGCTGTCGCCGAGAAATTTCTAGCAAGTAAATTTTTCCGCGATGCGTCGAGATCCGCTAGGATTCATTGAAGACTCCTCACGATCACGCCCGCGACACCCCGGCGAACGTTCGGCGACAGCCTAGTCGCTGGCAGTCGCCTTAAGATCGTCTAAGTGGGACAGGCCCTTTAGTCACTGTGGATCCCATGCATCTTAATCTTTCTGGCCAGCCTACCACTTTATCAAAACCTTACCAAAATCCATGCAGACAACATCCATTGTCCAACCCTCATCAATCCAATTTGCCATTTCCTCAATAAAATCAATCGTTCACGCCACAGACAAAACCATGCTGAATGTCCCTAACTGACTCGTTCAGGTACAAATGTAATGAAATCCAATCCTGAAAAATCTCCAACTGCTTTCCTACCACTGACATGAGCCTCACAGGTCTATAATTTCCTGCATTTTCTTTACTTCCCTTCTTAAATAAAGGAATAACGTTGACCACTTTCCAGTCTGCCAGCTGCTTGCCTGCGGCTGGAGAAGGTGTAAAGATTTTTACAAGGCCCCTGCGGTCTCCTCTCCTGCCTCTCTCGATAACCTGGGATGAATCCCACAAGACCCTGGGGATTTATCCACCTCAACGCTCTTCAAGAGCCCAACATCACCTTCTTCTGGACCTCAAACTGTCCTCCATGTTCTTCTCCTTTGGTGAATACAAATGCAGAGTATAGTAAGCCCTCATTATAAAGGACCATGAGGGAGGGTGGGTGGAAGAATGAGTTTGTTATTGTCGATTGTCCATTATAACCGAGTAAGGCATTATCATTAAATGTAGTTGAAACAGAACTGCTGCTGATGGTTAATACACAAAAGGACACAACTGCTGGAGTAACTCGGTTGATCAGGCAGCAATGCTGGAGAACAAGGATAGGTGACATCGGAACCCTTCTTCAGATTGATTCAGTCGGCTGAGTTACTCCAACACTGTGTGTTGTTTCACCTTAAAACTAGGCGCCGATGCCGCTGGTCTGCAGCTTCCAAGGTGATGTTGACAACTCCGGAGGAGAAGTAAGCAGGCAGCTGTGGGAGAGCGATGCCGAGAGGACAGAACGACAGAGGGAGGAGGAGGTGGTGGTGGTGAAGGGAGGAGCCGACAAAATAATGGCCGACAGGAATAAGCAGCGGTCGGTGAGAAAGGGAGGAGCCATATGGTGATCAAGCATGTCCTGTCGGTGGGAGCGGACTGACGAAAGCGCTGTCTCCAGGGGCTACAACGTGAGCCACAGCAACGGCCACGTCAACTGGACCCTGTGGTGGGTGAAGAAGAGCTCGCTGGTGCACCTTGCTAGTCAGCGATGGTGTCGGAAGCCAAGGATCTAAGTGGCAGGGAAGGCAGTACGAGGCGGGGGTGGTCTGGTGTAAACAAAATCCGTTGTAAAGGGGACATTAAAACGAGGGTAGACTGTACTCGTTTAATACCTGACCTACATCCTCTGACTCCAAACGTAAATTCCCTGCCTGATCCTTGAGCAGCCTTACCTTCTGAAGAAGGTCTAAAGAAGGGTCTCGACCCAAAACGTCACCCATTCCTTCTCTCCAGAGATGCTGCTTATCCTGCTGAGTTACTGCAGTTTTTTGTGTCTATCTTACCTTCTACCAGATTACCTTTGTGTTTTTAATGTGTATATAAAATGCCAAGGGATTTTCTTTAATCCGACTCGCCAATGACATTTCATGTTCCCTTTTGGCCCTTCTAATTGCCCGCTTGAGTTCTTTCCTGCTTGCTTTCTATTCCCCAAAAGCCCCCTGATTTCATCTTTCTAAACCTTCCTTTTGCTTTTTGACTAAATTTACTACTCTTTGGTCATGCAAGATTCCCTTACCGTGCCACTTTTATCCCTCCATCTAGTATGCCTGTCCTAAACACTAATCGGCTGGCTTTAGCAAGTCCTACATGTCAGGTGTGGACATACCCATTAACAACTGCTCAAACTTTACTCTCCCTAGCTCCTGCCTAATAATATGCCTCAATTTTGTACCTTACCCCAAGGTCCAGACTTATCCTTACTCATAACTGTCTTAAAATTTAGAGTTTGTATCACTGTTCCCAAATACTCTACCACTAAAACGTCATTCACCTGGGAGGGCTTGTTTCCAGGTGCAAGGTAAAGTCAGGTCCCTTCCCAAAGTTGGACTGTCCACATACTGTTTCAGGAAACCCTCTGAAATACACCTCACAAATTTTTGACCCATCTAAGCGTTTTGCACTCAGTCATTTAATTTTCACCTTGCAATTTCATTTGTCATTCATGAATGCAATTTAGGATCAATTAGAGGATTATATACCATTTTGTTTTCTAATTGCGATTTCAGCAACACTATATAGAAGTAGCTAGTTGCAGAATATCACATCGCATCCATGATTGTGAATTTTGAGAGAAACACAATGGAAAAATGCCATAAGGGGTGGCACGGTGGTGCAGCGGTAGAGTTGCTGCTTTACAGTGCCAGAGACCTAGACTAGGTTCGATCCTGACTATGGGTGCTCTCTGTATGAAGGTTGTACGTTCTCCCTGTGACCTGCGTGGGCCTTTTCCGGGTGCTCCAGTTTCCTCCCACATTCCAAAGACATACAGGATTGTAAGTTGAAGAAGGGTCAGTCTGAAGAAGGGTCTCGACCCGAAACGTCACCAATTCCTTCTCTCCCGAGATGCTGCCTGACCTGCTGAGTTACTCCAGCACTTTGTGAATAAATCAGGATTGTAAATTAATTGGTTAAACTGTAAATTGTCCCCAGTGTGTGTAGGATAGTGTTAGTGTGTGGGTATCGCTGGTCGGCGTGGACTCGGTGGGCCAAAGGGCCTGTTTCTGTGCTGTATCTCTAAACTAAACAAAAATCCATATTTTGATTGGCATTAAATAGTCATATTTTTCATTTATGGGACAAAAACGTTACTTCAGTAGAACCTGACATGATTTGTTGCACAGCAGCAAACTGTTGGACGCAAAATGCCGGAGTAACTCAGCGGGACAGGCAGCATCTCGGAAGAGAAGGAATGGGTGACGTTTCGGGTCGAGACCCTTCTTCAGACTGATGTCAGGGGAGGGGGCGGGACAAAGATGGGATGTAGTTGGAGACAGGACGAATAGTGGGAGAACTGGAAAGGGTGAGGGGATAGAGAGGGGAGGGGATAGAGAGGGGAGGGGATAGAGAGGGGAAGCAGTGACTACCTGAGGTGGGAGAAGTCAATGTTCATACCGCTCGACCCGAAACGTCACCCATTCCTTCTCTCCCGAGATGCTGCCTGACCCGCTGAGATACCCCAGCATTTTGTGTCTACCTTCGATTTAAATCAGCATCTGCCGTTTTATTTTTCCTAGCAAACTGTTGGATCCAGTTCTTACAAGCACTAATTATATAATCTATACTATTTTCTTAACTCCCTTATATATATATACATTAGTGATGTGGAATAATTTTCTTAAGTATGTTTCGGTGAATTAAGTGATCATATCTATCTATCTATCTATCTATCTATCTATCTATCTATCTATCTATCTATCTATCTATCTATCTATCTATCTATCTATCTATCTATCTATCTATCTATCTATCTATCTATCTATCTATCTATCTATCTATCTATCTATCTATCTATCTATCTATCTATCTATCTATCTATCTATCTATCTATCTATCTATCTATCTATCTATCTATCTATCTATCTATCTATCTATCTATCTATCTATCTATCTATCTCTCTATCTCTCTCTCTCTCTCTCTCTCTCTCTCTCTCTCTCTCTCTCTCTCTCTCTCTCTCTCTCTCTCTCTCTCTCTCTCTCTTCTTTCTTTCTTTCTTTCTTTCTTTCTTTCTTTCTTTCTTTCTTTCTTTCTTTCTTTCTTTCTTTCTTTCTTTCTTTCTTTCTTTCTTTCTTTCTTTCTTTCTTTCTTTCTTTCTTTCTTTCTTTCTTTCTTTCTTTCTTTCTTTCTTTCTTTCTTTCTTTCTTTCTTTCTTTCTTTCTTTCTTTCTTTCTTTCTTTCTTTCTTTCTTTCTTTCCTGAATATATCGTATATTTATTCGTAACAGCGATTGCAGCAAAACGGCGGACCATAGCACGACGGTTTTCGCACCGCCTCAATCGCCAATCTCGCGCTCGCTCGGCCGTGATATTTTCATTTAATTTGGTCGCGTGTTTTTTAAGTTACAGAGGTTTTAAAGCGCTGCCCCCCCCCTTTTTCAGGGGGGCGCTGCGGTGCAGATTTAGTTTTCAGCTTGTGGCTTGTGACGGCTACATTTGTTTCGAAAAGGTTCCAGAAAAGGACTGATTGTTTTGTTATTGCTCCCCCTCCCCCTCCCCCTCCCCTCCTCCCTCCACACCTCCCTCCTCCCTCCCTCCCCCTTCCCTCCCTCCCCTCCTCCCGGTTACAATGGAAACCCTACGAGGACGGGCCCAATGGGGAAAGAGGGGTACTGGGAAAAGGGGAGGTCCCCCTCCCTCCCCCCTCCCCTCCCCCCTCCCTCCCCCCCTACCCACCTCCCTCCCCTCTCCCTCCCCCCTCCCCTCCCCTCCCCCCCCTACCCCCCTCCCTCCCCTCTCCCTCCCCTCCCTTCCCCCCTCCCCTCCCCCCTCCCTCCCCCTCCCCTCCTCCCTCCCTCCCCCTTCCCTCTCCCCCACTCCCCTCCCGGTTACAATGGAAACCCTACGAGGACGGGCCCAACGGGCACACTTGTGCTAGTATACTATTAAAACTCAGATCTTGTATATATATATTTTTTGGGTTTGACCTGAATTATTTGATATGTTCGCGCGTAACAGCGATTGCGGAAAACCGGTGAACAGTAGCGCGACGGTTTTCGCACCGCCTTAATCGCCAACCTCCCAAACGACCGGCCGTGATATTTTCATTTGCTTTGGTCGCGTGTTTTTTAAGTTACAGAGGTTTTAAAGCGCTGCCCCCCCCCCTTTTCAGGGGGGCGCTGCGGTGCAGATTCAGCCTTCAGCTTGAGCCTTCAGCTTGTGACGGCTACATTGTTTCGAAAAGTTTCCAGAAAAGCACTGATTCTTTTAAAGTTGTTTTTTTTGTTATTGCATGTCAAGTCAAGTCAAGTTAAGTCAATTTTATTTGTATAGCACATTTAAAAACAACCCACGTTGACCAAAGCGCTGCACATCTGATTAGGAAAAAAAAAAAAAGAAAGTTATAGTGGTCACTTGACATACACAGATCAGGAGGACGGGCCCAACGGGCACACTTGGAGAGTAAGAGTGGGGCTGGGGGAGGAGAGAATGGGGGGTGTGGGGACGGGCCCAACGGGCCCGCTTTGCTAGTATTCCAATAATAATGACAGAAAAATAGTCACTGATAATCTTGATTCAGTTATTTCATTAATCCTCTTGATTCCATGTACTTGGAGTTGGATTTGTCGTTATAACAAGTAGGAAATCAATAGTTTAATTGTGCAATCCTAATGAGGTTTAAAAAAACTTCAGTCTACATTTCAATAGTTGATGTAATTAAACCTTTGGAATAAATTTGATAATATTACCTGTTTTCATCCCATGCAAGTATTATTCTCCCAATCAATACTCTTAAATTTATGTGCAGGGAGGAACTGCAGATGCTGGTTTATGCCGAAGATAGACACAAAATGCTGGAGTAACTCAGCGGGTCAGGCAGCATCTCTGGAGAGAAGGAACAGGTGAGGTTTGGGGTCGGAATGCTTCCTCAGATTAAATTTCTTAAATTTATTATCTGTATCATTTCTACTGCATTGGTTGTACGGACCACAGTTGTGATTTTATGTCTCTTATATTAAATTTCTATTTCTTTCGATTTCATTATTCACCCAGAACAGGAGGAGGCTGCCATTTGTTCAACATTCTTTCATTCAAGCACGGCTTAGAAACATAGAGATACATATTTGCACTTCCAATTCTGTGCCTTGCACATGTAGGCATGGAAACTGTTAAAGTCTTGGAATTTCACTGCTCACTTCACAATGCATTGTAGAATGAATTAGAAGATTATGTCCCCATTTTATTTTTCCATTTATGATTCTAGTAACACAAATTTGAAGTGGAAGCTTTGTGCAACTGAGAAAAATCAATTGAATGTGCTCTGTAAAGCAATTTGTCACTGTGATCTCTTTTCGTTTTGCAGTCACATGCATACCAAGGACCAACAAACAGTGGTTAGTCTGGACGTAGTTTCCTAGTCATATAATTGCCATGGAGCAATCCTACTGTTCAAAATGACAATTAGCAGGTAACAAGAAAGGCAGTATTTCATGAGCATTGTGTTTCTGAATTATTATCGACCGTGCCTTTTTCTTAACTGGCATTGTTCCAGTGCACTATTAATATTCAGGGTATCTTGGCCTCAAAATTCAGCTGTGCATTGCCTTTTGCTGGATTTTAATTTGGGTGCTGACTTGTATCCGATTTGCATAGTGCGCACATTGGTGTCATGAGTCATGTTGACATACTTTTACAGAAGACGCTTGCACTTTCAATAAGCAGAGTGTATGGATTGTGGTGATAGGCAGCATGCAATGCAGACTGACAGACAGAGCTGCTAGTTTGGACCTGCGATGGGCATCATGCATTTATGGGGCATCATGTCCTTCGCAGGTCCAAACTTGATCGCGTGCAAGAATAGCTCCACATCTGAGCTATTGAAATAAATCAATAAATACATGCAGATTAAACCAAACAGATCTCCAAACACCTAGACCTAGGAGTCAGTAACCCCCCTCTGTGCAACTGGACCCTTGACTTCCTGACTCATCGACCGTAATCAGTGAACTTTCATGATACTTCTCAACACGTTCCTCACAAGGATGCATTCTTAGTCCCTTCCTATACGTCCTTACACTCAAGACTGCATGGCCAGGCAGCACCACCATAGTGAACTGCTTTTTGAACAATGACGAGATGGAGTATGAGAAGCAGTATGCTTTCCCTCTCTCTCCATCCTCCCCTTCCTAGTTCTCAAACCAGTCTGACTTTCCCCTTGCTTAAATTCTATCTCTGTATGCTTTGTGGTCACCTTCTCCTAGCTAACAATGATCTATTCTACATTTTCCTTGAACCTCGTCCCCTTTGATGTCTCGTTTTCACATCTTACCCTTCCTTATCTCTTTGACTTCCTCTCTCCAGACTCCCAGTTTGAAGAAGGGTCTCGACCCAAAACGTCACACATTCTGTCACACGTCTCTGCATTTCTATCCAGGGATGCTGCCGTCCCGCTGAGATACTCCAGCATTTTGAGTCTAAGGAGAAAGAGAGTAACATGGATTTAAGACAATAACCCCCCCCCCACAATGTCAGCAAGATGAAGGAATTAGTTATTGATTTCAGGAAACAGAATAGTCAGCATCAGTGGTGCCAAGGTGCAGATAGTTGAGAGCTTCATGTTCCTTGTCATAATTATTACCAACAATCTGTCCTGGACAAATCATGGTGAAGAAAGCACCATGGTCAAGAAAGCACATCAATGCAAATATTTTCTCAGAAGACTGTAAAGGTTTGGCATTTCTCCAACACCTCTTACCAACTTGTGCAGATGCCACCTTAGAACGTATCCCATCGAGATGTATCACGGCTTGGCTTGGCAACAGCTCTGCCCAAGACTGCAAGAACTTGCAGAGTTGTGGATGTAGCCCAGTCCATCACACAAACCAGCCTGCCCCCTCCATTGACTCCATCTACACTTCATGCTGCTTCAGGAAAGCAGCCAATATAATCAAGGGCCATTTACACCATAGTTATTCTCTCTTCTCCCCTTTCCCATTGAGCAGAAGATTCAAAAGCTTGAAAGCATGTCTCGCTAGATTTAAGACCAGTTTCTTTGCTGCTGTTATCAGAATACAGAAAGGACCTCATAAGCCGAAGGTGGAGTCCCTTGCACTTTTTTAAAATCTGTACTTTCTTTGTAACTATACTTTTATAACGCCATAACATTATTCTGCACTGTTTTTCTCTTTGCACTACCTGTATACTTGTGTATGGCATGATTTTACTCATGTCTAGTATGAATGACTTTAACATCGCAGTCAGGTTGAGACCGATGTCGGCAAGATCTAAGGGCCGCACGACTAGCCCTGACCCGGGGTAGATCGCCCGGCGCGGGGGAGCTGAGATTCCCCTCCCCCCCCCGATGCAGGAGCTTGATTGCCCCGACGAGGAAGGCCCAATCGCTGGCTACGGGAGTATGATCATCCCGTCAACGGAACGTGTGAGCCCCCGACCGCTGCAGGACAAAGAAGGGAGAGGTTGAACTTTTCTTCGCCTTCCATCACAGTGAGGAATGTGGAGGAGTCACTGTGGTGGATGTTCATGTTAAAATGTGTTTTGTATGTTCTGTTGCTTTTTATTGGTATGACTGTATGGCAAATGAAGTTCCTCGTATGTTGCAAAACATACTTGGCTAATAAAGTATGATTATGATTATTACGATGATTATAAATTCACCGGTAGCACACAATCAAAGTTTTTCTCTGTATCTTGGTACATGTGACAAGAATAAACTAAAACCATATCAGTTACTGATGCAAATGAAAGTATTTGGTACTTTGCAAAGCTGGCTGAATGTGGGAGTGGCGATCCAGGAGTTGTTGGAGTTTGTGCTGTCCAAGGTTTCCACAATAACTGATTGCTTCCAGAAATGATTATTTTCGTCAGCATTCTTCTCGGAGTGTAGCTCTTTGGTCATCTTCGCAGTATGAATGAAGGCATTCAGAGCAGGACAATTATGAAAATAAATTGGAGGATTAACAGGGTGAGTCTTGTTATTAATGGTGTTCTGGGAGGAGTATTCAGACTTCATTCTCAACAAAGAATGATATGTGTGGCACCTAGGATTCAGCAAGGTGATCCTCTCTGAAATACATGGTTGACTCAAACCACAGTTGCAACTAAAGAGCTCTGAAACGTCCACAGGTAGAAACTATTGATGTCGCAGTGGTTATCACCGTCCTTTTATCAGGCTCCTTTCAGATCAGAGCTGGTGTAGCCCAGTTTGCTGTGCACCTTTGCATAAGGGATGATGCAGAACCTCTTTATTGCAAGACAGCTAGATCAATCTCATTCGCAAAAAAACAGCGGGCGGAGTGAGCGTGCAGTATTATCATGGTGCAGGGTTCCCAGGGGTGCTTATCGACGTCACATTCATATAAATTTGGAGATGTACCACAACTGGACCAGGTTCCATAAATGGAGCTTTGTGATAGTGAACATCTGTTTTCCAACCAGTAGCGCCAATACTTTATTTTGTGGCAGTCTGCTGTGCTGGTGATATTTGAGCCTCTGTGACCAGCAGCTGTGGGCCTTGAAAGTCTAATTTTAGTTTGCATCCTAATGATATAAGTGACAGCAGCCTGCTTCGCTACCTAGTGAGCACAGAAAGTGCACCGATAAAAATTTAAATTAAAAGTTGAAACTTGAGTTAGGGGTTGGATGTACAACTGTGGTTATTGTCTCCCGGATCTACTCCCTTTATTTTTTATTGTTAGATCCTTTTTTTAACCCTCTTATTCTCTCTCCCCAAGTTTATAGTTTATTTTTAATTTTTACTCTCTCTCTTTAAAAATTTAAAAATTGAAGCTATGTAAGAACTTTGTAACAAATGTGTTTTTTAATTTCTATTTGTACATATGCTTTTCAAAAATAAAAAATATTAAAAAAAAAAGAAAGTGCACCGACAAAGTGATCTCAAGTGGCGGTACATTTGTCCCACCAGTCATTACAGACTTGAGGAAGACTGCTGGAATGTTGTGAAGCCCAACAAGCCTCACTGAACATTTGTATCCAAAGCCATGATGGCTGATATTTGAACTTTTTGCCATAGCATGCACATCTGTTGGGTGAGATTCATTTATCCTTAAGATGATGCATCATAGCTGGATCCAGTAGAATGGCCTATCAATGAGACGCATGTTAAAGGTCAGGATTCAAGATTCAAGATTCAATTTAATTGTCACATGTACCAATTAAGATACAGTGAAATTTGAGTTACCAAATCGGGTGGTGCCACCAGCAATGGCTGTCTCGCCAACAGTCTGTCTGTCCTTTCTACTGCTTTTGTTATTTTAAGTATGTGTTAAAAAGTATGTTTTAATGTTTCTTGTTTTTTTTTTGTGGGGGGTTGGGGGGGGGAATTGGGGGAAACCTTTATTCAATCTCTTACCTCGACGGAGCTGCGATTTTTCTCCGTATCGTATCTCCGTCCCCACTGCGGCTTAACATCGTGACTGTCGGTTAGGATCCTCTTTGATCTTTGAAATTGTAGCAGCCATTCTGATATGTCTACCATTGCACCAAGTATACCATTGGCCACATTCTCCAGGCTGCCTTCTCCCCATAATCGGGAAATAATAGAGAAAACGGGGGATTATAGACCAGTTAGCCTTACATCGGTAAGGGGAAGATGCTTGAGTCGATTATTAAAGATGTTATAGCAGCGCACTTAAATAAGTTAAATAATCTGTATAAACTAAATTATAAACCACTAATTAAAAAAATTGAGGAGGACTTGAAGCAATGGATGAATCTTCCAATTACATTGCTAGGGAGAGTGAACTGTATTAAGATGAATATTTTTCCGAGGTTACAGTATTTATTTCAAACACTGCCTATACCTTTACCAAATAATTTTTTTCAAGAATTGAATAAAATTGTGAGAAATTTTCTTTGGAAAGGTAAAATGCCAAGAGTGTCTATGGAAAAACTAACATGGAAATTTGAATTAGGTGGACTGCAATTACCAAATTTTAAAAATTACTATCTGGCAGCACAAATGAGTTTTATTTCATCCTTTTATCAAGAGGGTGGAAAAACAGCATAGGTTAAAATTGAAATGGATAAAATAAAAGAACTATGCCCAGAAGAATTTATCTATAAATGGGAAGCGAAGCTATTAGTTAAGGATCAAGAGTCACCTTTGCTAAAACATTTAATTAATATATTGTTGAAAACAGTTAAAGCTAATGATAAAAGATTTTTTCTAACAGCTAAAACTCCATTAGTAAAAAATAGATTACTGCCGTTTGCTTGGAATAATCAAATATTACAAGTCTGGGAACAGAAGGGTATTAAACATATGGGAGATTGCTACGAAGGAAATAGTTTTTTGACATTTTCTCAATTGAGAAACAAGTATCAAATTCCAAGAAACAAGTATTTTTTTCTATTATCAATTACAATCTTATTTAAGGGAAAAGTTAGGTAATTCAATGTTTTTATTTCAAATTAAAGGAATTGAATCCCTGATTCAAGGCAAGGGAACTAAAAAAATTATATCTTCAATGTATAAATTGTTACAAAAATCTAGTCCAAAGACAGGAATTCAAAAATCAAGACAAAGATGGGAAACAGATCTGAATATTAGCATTGATGAACCAAGTTGGGAAAGATTGTGTTTAGAAAGTATGAAAAATACTATTAATGTGAGATATAGTTTAGTACAATACAATTTTTTACATCAACTATATTTAACTCCGAAAAAATTAAACAATTTAAATCCAAATTTACCTGAAATTTGTTTTAGATGCAACCAGGATGTGGGTACTTTTTTACACTCCACATGGGCATGTCCTAAGGTAACTCCTTTTTGGAAAGACCTAAAAAACTTTTTGGAACAATTGATGAATAAGACCATACCATTGGATTCAAGGTTGTTTTTATTGGGGGATACTAAAGGAATATTACCAAGATTAATTTTAGATAAATATCAGGAAAGATTTCTCAAAATAGCAATAGCAATACCAAAAAAATGTGTGGCGGTCACTTGGAAAGATCACAATGAAATAAGAATTGCAAGATGGTATGCAGAAATGCGTAGTTGTATCCCATTAGAAAAAACTACTTATAATCTGAGAGATAAATATGATTTATTTTTGAAACTTTGGAACCCATTCACTTTAAAACTAGGATTAAGAATTGGAAATATTTAATTTCAGGATTGTTTTGATACCCCTAAAAAGAATTTAATAAGAAATTAGCCGGAAGTGTTTCCTTCTTGTCTCCAGGTTCCCTTCTTTCTTCTTTCTTTCTTTCTTTCCTTTTTTAATTTTTTTTTATTTCTTTATCTTTCTTCTTCTCCTTTTTCCTCTTTTTTCTAACTGGGGGGTGGGGGGAGGGGGGTTGTGGGTGGGGAGATAATACAGAACAATACAGGTATAATCGAATTTAAATGTATAATCGAATTTATAATGTAGGTACCATCGCGTACTATGAGTTCATACATGTATTTGTTTTGTTAAAATTTAAATAAAATTTTAAAAAAGAAAAAAAAAAGAAAGCAGTGACGGGATCGGTCAAAGTCAGCATGGATTTATGAAGGGGAAATCATGCTTGACTAATCTTCTGGAATTTTTTGAGGATGTAACAAGTAGAATGGATAAGGGAGAGCCAGTGGATGTGGTGTATCTGGACTTTCAAAAAGCATTTGACAAGGTCCCACACAAGAGATTAGTGTGCAAAATTAGAGCACATTGTATTGGGGGTATTGACATGGATAGAGAACTGGTTGGCAGACAGGAAGCAAAGAGTAGGAATTAACGGGTCCTTTTCAGAATGGCAGGCAGTGACAAGTGGGGTGCCGCAAGGCTCGATGCTGGGATGCCAGTTATTTACAATATATATTAGACGAGGGAATTAAATGTAACATCTCCAAGTTTATGGATGACACGAAGCTGGGTGGCAGTGAGAGCTGCGAGGAGGATGCTATGAGGCTGCAGGATGACTTGGATAGGTTGGGTGAGTGGGCAGATATGTAGCAGATGCAGTATAATGTGGATAAATGTGAGGTTATCCACTTTGGTGGCAAGAACAGAAAGGCAGATTATTATCGGAATGGTGTCAGATTAGGAAAAGGGGAGGTGCAACGAGACCTGGGTGTGCTTGTACATCAGTCACTGAAAGTAAGCTTGCAGGTACAGCAGGCAGTGAAGAAAGCTAATGGCGTGTTGGCCTTCAATGCGAGAGGATTTGCATTTAGGAGCAAGGAGGTCCTACTGCAGTTGTACAGGGCGCTGGTGAGACCGCACCTGGAGTATTGTGTGCAGTTTTGGTCTCCTAATTTGAGGAAGGACATTCTTGCTATTGAGGAAGGACATTCTTGCTATTGAGGGAGTGCAGCGTAGGTTTATCAGGTTAATTCCCGGGATGGCGAGACTGACATATGATGAAAGAACGAGTCAATAGACAATAGACAATAGGTGCAGGAGTAGACCATTCAGCCCTTCGAGCCAGCACCGCCATTCAATGCGATCATGGCTGATCACTCTCAATCAGTACCCCGTTCCTGCCTTCTCCCCATACCCCCTCACTCCGCTATCCTTAAGAGCTCTATCCAGCTCTCTCTTGAAAGCATCCAACGAACTGGCCTCCACTGCCTGAGAATTCCACACCTTCACCACTCTCTGATTGAAAAAGTTCTTCCTCATCTCCGTTCTAAATGGCCTACCCCTTATTCTTAAACTGTGGCCCCTTGTTCTGGACTCCCCCAACATTGGGAACATGTTTCCTGCCTCTAATGTGTCCAATCCCCTAATTATCTTATATGTTTCAATAAGATCCCCCCTCATCCTTCTAAATTCCAGTGTGTACAAGCCTAATTGCTCCAGCCTTTCAACATACGACAGTCCCGCCATTCCGGGAATCAACCTAGTGAACCTACGCTGCACGCCCTCAATAGCAAGAATATCCTTCCTCAAATTTGGAGACCAAAACTGCACACAGTACTCCAGGTGCGGTCTCACCAGGGCCCGGTACAACTGTAGAAGGACCTCTTTGCTCCTATACTCAACTCCTCTTGTTACGAAGGCCAACATTCCATTGGCTTTCTTCACTGCCTGCTGTACCTGCATGCTTCCTTTCAGTGACTGATGCACTAGGACACCCAGATCTCGTTGAACATCCCCTCTTCCTAACTTGACACCATTCAGATAATAATCTGCCTTTCTATTCTTACTTCCAAAGTGAATAACCTCACACTTATCTACATTAAACTGCATCTGCCATGTATCCGCCCACTCACACAACCTGTCCAAGTCACCCTGCAGCCTTATTGCATCTTCCTCACAATTCACACTACCCCCCAGCTTAGTATCATCTGCAAATTTGCTAATGGTACTTTTAATCCCTTCATCTAAGTCATTAATGTATATCGTAAATAGCTGGGGTCCCAGCACCGAACCTTGCGGTACCCCACTGGTCACTGCCTGCCATTCCGAAAGGGACCCATTTATCCCCACTCTTTGCTTTCTGTCTGTCAACCAATTTTCTATCCATGTCAGTACCCTACCCCCAATACCATGTGCCCTAATTTTGCCCACTAATCTCCTATGTGGGACCTTGTCGAAGGCTTTCTGAAAGTCGAGGTACACCACATCCACTGACTCTCCCCTGTCAATTTTCCTAGTTACATCCTCAAAAAATTCCAGTAGATTTGTCAAGCATGATTTCCCCTTCGTAAATCCATGCTGACTCGGAATGATCCTGTTACTGCTATCCAAATGCTCAGCAATTTCGTCTTTTATAATTGACTCCAGCATCTTCCCCACCACTGATGTCAGACTAACTGGTCTATAATTACCCGTTTTCTCTCTCCCTCCTTTCTTAAAAAGTGGGATAACATTTGCTATCCTCCAATCCACAGGAACTGATCCTGAATCTATAGAACATTGAAAAATGATCTCCAATGCTTCCACTATTTCTAGAGCCACCTCCTTAAGTACCCTGGGATGCAGACCATCAGGCCCTGGGGATTTATCCGCCTTCAGTCCCATCAGTCTACCCAAAACCATTTCCTGCCTAATGTGGATTTCCTTCAGTTCCTCCATCACCCTAGGTTCTCCGGCCCCTAGAACATTTGGGAGATTGTGTGTATCCTCCTCAGTAAACACAGATCCAAAGTAACGGTTTAACTCGTCTGCCATTTCTTTGTTCCCCATAATAAATTCCCCTGCTTCTGTCTTCAAGGGACCCACATTTGCCTTGACTATTTTTTTCCTCTTCACGTACCTAAAAAAACTTTTGCTATCCTCCTTTATATTATTGGCTAGTTTACCCTCGTACCTCATCTTTTCTCCCCGTATTGCCTTTTTAGTTAACTTTTGTTGCTCTTTAAAAGAGTCCCAATCCTCTGTCTTCCCACTCTTCTTTGCTATGTTATACTTCCTCTCCTTAATTTTTATGCTGTCCTTGACTTCCCTCGTCAGCCACAGGTGTCTCTTACTCCCCTTAGAGTCTTTCCGCCTCTTTGGGATAAATTGATCCTGCAACCTCTGCATTATTCCCAGGAATACCTGCCATTGCTGTTCTACCGTCTTCCCTGCTAGGGCCTCCTTCCAGTCAATTTTGGCCAGCTCCTGCCTCATGCCTCTGTAATCCCCTTTGCTATACTGTAATACCGACACTTCCGATTTTCCCTTCTGCCTTTCCATTTGCAGAGTAAAACTTATCATGTTGTGATCACTGCCTCCTAATGGCTCTTTTACCTCTAGTCCCCTTATCAGATCAGGATCATTACACAACACTAAATCCAGAATTGCCTTCTCCCTGGTAGGCTCCAGTACAAGCTGTTCTAAGAATCCATCTCGAAGGCACTCTACAAACTCTCTTTCCTGGGGTCCATTTCCAACCTGATTTTCCCAGTCTACCTGCATGTTGAAATCTCCCATAACCACCGTAGCATTACATTTGTGACACGCCAATTTTATCTCCTGATTCAACTTGCACCCTATGTCGAGGCTACTGTTTGGGGGCCTATAGATAACTCCCATTAGGGTCTTTTTACCCTTACAATTCCTCATTTCTATCCATACTGATTCAACATCTCCTGATTCTATGTCACCCCTTGCAAGGGAATGAATATCATTCCTTACCAGCAGAGCAACCCCACCCCCTCTGCCCATCTGTCTGTCTTTTCTATACGTTGTGTATCCCTGAATATTCAGTTCCCAGCCCATGTCCTCTTGTAGCCATGACTCAGTGATCCCTACAACATCATACTTGCCCATGACTAACTGAGCCTCAAGCTCATCCACTTTATTTTTTATACTACGCGCATTTAAGTACAACACTTTAACTTCTGTATTTACCTCCCCTCTCACATCGGTCACAAATGGCCCTGCCCTTAATCTCTTTTCCCCTCTAGAACTTCTGTTCCCATTCTTCCGAGAGTCTTCTGCAATATCTCCTGTATTCCCTTTAACCTCATCTTCATATTCCCAATTTGTTAACCCCTCCCCCCCACTACTTAGTTTAAAGCCACAGGTGTCGCACTAGCAAACCTGCCTGCCAGAATGTTTGTCCCCCTGCTGTTAAGATGTAACCCGTCCCTTTTGTACAAGTCACCCCTAGCCCAGAAGAGATCCCAGTGGTCCAGAAATCTAAATCCCTGCTCTCTGCACCAGCCCCTCAGCCATAAATTTATACCCTCTATCTCTCTGTTCCTGGCCTCACCAACACGAGGTACTGGTAGCAGTCCATAGATAACCACCTTCGACGTCCTACTTCTCAGTCTTTTTCCTAACTCTCTAAACTCCCGCTGTAGCACTTCCTTCCTCTTCCGCCCGACGTCATTCCTGCCCACGTGCACAACGACTTCAGGTTGAGTCGACTGGGCTTGTATTCACTGGAATTTAGAAGGATGAGAGGGGATCATAGAAACCTTTTAAATTCTTAAAGGATTGGACAGGCTAGGCGCAGGAAAAATGTCTCCGATGTTGGGGTGTCCAGAACCAGGGGTCACAGTTTAAGAATAAGGGGTAGGCCATTTAGGACTCAGATAAGGAAAAACGTTTTCACCCAGAGAGTTGTGAATCTGTGGAATTCTCTGCCACAGAAGGCAGTGGAGGCCAATTCACTGGATGTTTTCAAGAGAGAGTTAGATTTAGCTCTTTGGGCTAAAGGAATCAAGGGATATGGGGAAAAAGCCGGAACGGGGTACTGATTTTAGATGATCAGCCATGATCACATGACTCGAAGGACCGAATGGCCTACTCCTGCACTTATATTTCTATGTTTCTATGTTATCTTTGACATCCGTTCTAATCATAAATGTCTATCTCTGCCTTAAAAATATCCACTGACGGCCTCTACAGCCCTCTGTGGCAATGAGTTCCACAGATTAAGTGCCCTTGGACTAAAGAAGTTCCTCCTCACCTCCTTTCTAAAAGAGCAATCTTTAATTCTGAGGCTATGACCTCTGGTCCTAGACTCTCCCACCAGTGGAAACATCCTTTCCACATCCACTCTATGCCTTTCATCATTCTGACTTTCATTCAACTTGTGTCTACCATTGCCCATCAAGGAGAACAATAGAGATCGAAGGAACTGCAGATACTGGAATCTGAGCAAGACACAAATTGCTGGAGTCAGACAAAGTTGGTCAGGCAGCATCTATGAAGGGAATGGGTAGGCGACGTTTTTGGTCAGGACCATTCTTCAAA
Source organism: Rhinoraja longicauda (assembly GCF_053455715.1). Classification (NCBI taxonomy): domain Eukaryota; kingdom Metazoa; phylum Chordata; class Chondrichthyes; order Rajiformes; family Arhynchobatidae; genus Rhinoraja; species Rhinoraja longicauda. The sequence goes on along the minus strand of NC_135973.1, from coordinate 32,072,073 downwards.
CTGATCGTGGTTGAGGGACGAAAGCTGGGAAAGAGAGGTGGGCGTGGGACAGAGTCGTAAATGCTAGGTGAATACAGATGAAGAGGGTTTGTGTAGGGGATGGGTGGAATAAGAACAATAGGGTGTCAGGTAAGGAGAGATGAGGAGTGAAATATAAAGCCAGATATAAAGCCTGGCTACAGACAACGTTTACCCATGGTTTCACAATGTGCATATTCTGCTTCTCAATTATTTGCACAATTATCAGGCTCTGAACTGGTAGGTGCAAGTGCTAAATAGGTCGATGATGTGCCTTCATCTTTGTTCTGACAGGTCTTGCGCCAATGCCGACATGGTTAGGCGATTTTGGCTTTCAAAAAGGAGAATGAGACAAAAGTAGAATCATAGTTAAGGACATGTATGATAAGAGTTAAATATTTACAGCATCTTCTGCTTATTACAAGTTCACAAAGTATAGGAGTAGAATTAGGCCACGGTGGCGCAGCAGCAGAGTTGCTGCCCCACAGCGCTTGCAGGGACGGAGACCCGGGTTCGATCCCGACTGCGGGTGCTGTCTGTGTGGAGTTTGTACGTTCTCCCTGTGACCGCGTGTGTTTTCTCCGAGATCTTCGGTTTCCGCCCACACTCCAAAGACGTAGGTTAATTGGCTTGGTATAAGTGTAAATTGTCCCTAGTGTGTGTAGGGTAGCGTTAATGTGTGGGGATCGCTGGTCGGCGCGGACCCGGTGGGCCGAAGGGCCTGTTTCTGCACTGTATCTCTGAACTAATTTTTTTTTTTTTAATTACATCAGGAGCGATGGTAGGATGATGAAAATGATAATGTCAATGCCTTTAGCTCGCTACTTGCCTTCAGTCGTAACTGGTTCCATTATATAAGGTGCCTTCTCCTTCAAAGGGAGGATGCAAACCTTGAACAACGTTGTTTAGCAACTGGTACCTAATATCACTTTCTTCCACAGGAGATATAGCAGAGGGTTAGTCAGCGGAGTGCAAGGCATTGGGTGTCATGTTGTCATAGTTGAATAGCTAGCAGTTTGTGCACACTGTGAAATGTGGCTCTGTGCCTTGCAGTATTGTTCTGTGGGATGATGCATGTATGTGTCACGAGGAATTAAGAGAGTCAAGTGGATTTCATTATCATGTGTACCGACATTGGAACAATCAAATTCTTACTAGCAGCAGCACTAAAGGTCTGTAAGCACGATGTTATATAATAAACCAAAATTTAACAAATTAATGATCCCAATATTTTGTAAAAAATAAGCCAAAGTGCTTAGCACAACCAATGATAGTTCATTCTAGAAGTTGGTGTTGTGTAGTGTTCAAGAGCCAGATGGTTTTTGTGAAGAAGCTATTCTTTAAGCTGCTGGTGTTGGTTTTCAGACTCCTATTCCTTCTTCCCGATGGTAGAAGTGAAATGAGAGCGTGATTAGGGTGATGTGGGTATTTGATGATACTGGCTGCTTTTTTGAGGCTGTGCCTCCTCTTGATCCCTTTGATGGTGGGGATGTCAGTACCAGTAATGAACCAGACAGTATCTACCATTTCAGAAGGTATTTAAATAACGGGGTGCTGTGCATTGAATAGTTTATTTGACTCAAAAGGTGCATTTGGTGGGATATGCCTATGCAGATGGATTATTGAATCTTGACTACTTGTGTGATACCATTGAAGTTCTCGCAGCATTGTTTTCAATGCTTGACTCACCATTCACCTACTCCAATGCTTGTGTGGTGATCACCAGTAGAGTGGCCTGGACACAAGGTCAAACTGTATCTTTTCTATTCCTCCCACTAAGGCCTCCGATGCATAATTGGGAAACCATGTAGTCTGTTGCATATTGTGTGCTTTGCCTGTTCGACTTACGTGCACTTACCACTAAACTCAATACTTGCCACTTGGAGAAGGTAAAGTACACCTTTGCTTTAAGATGTACCAAAGGTTTTTAAATAGTCAGTCTCGCATTAACTCGAGTTCTTCACTTCTGAACTGGTCCCAGTTTGACCATTGCCTAGACTGGCATGAATGGTGAGTTTTAATTGTGCACTGTGATCCTTGCACCAGTTTAGTAGTCATCAAATTAATCCTGCTCTGCATGTAATTACATCTTTTTAAATGCCTTTGACCAAAGTCACATTGCCTCCTTGGTAACAATTTATGAACTATTCTTAAATTATCGTAATTTGTATTTATGATCCTTTTTATTGTGCAGAACTTTGAAATGAAGTTCAAAGCCCACCGTTTGAAGTGTTTTTACAAAATGTTAAATGGTCAGCTCAACATAGATTACCAAATCCACATCAAACCCAAACCCTATCAGGAGTAGACGAGGGCATTCGATTCAATTTGAGATACCAGCTACCAAGACAGATGTGTATAGCACTTCATTCTCCCCTCGCACAATTAAAGCATGAAATAGTCCACCCTACTATACTTACTCAACCAGACGCAACTACATTTAAGGCAGCTCTTCTCCAAGAAGCCCTTCTTGCTGAAGTCCATACTCCGCCACCTCCAGTTTAAATTCCATTTGGAATATTTGGAACCAAGGACCAAGAAACATCAGCATGGCCAAGTTGGGCTGAAAGGTCTGATTCCATGTTGTATAACTCTATGACTCTAACAACGTTTGTCCATATACCATACATAACTGAATATTTATTTCTGAGAATACAAGCATGGCAAAGAATAAATGTAACTCTGCACAGTTCACTAGCAATCATTGAAGTTCGTCAAATAGTATGAAACATTTCAAATCTTGGAGCAATGCTTTGTAGCATTTCATAACATGTATAAATATCCATTAATGCCAGGTGGTACTTTCATCTGCATCCTTCAGCAGCTAAACGCTCATTGAAAAACACAAATAAACCCATTGCAGAGAGCCAATATTCAAATGAGTTAAAACTTCAAACAAATGTTTGGTTTAAACTGGGTTATTCAATTTAAACCTGTAAGTGAAAGCTTTGATATGACTTGTCTTGTCACAAGAGACATGTGTGTGTGAGATATAATTAAAAGTAATCTTACAAAATAATTATACAATATTTTTATATAAAAGTAGCTAAAATTAAGGAGCTAAGTTTAATTTTTTGGAATATTTGAAGAAATATTTCTCTCAATTTGTAGATGATATCAAATTGGGGATAATCAATAACTGAGGGGAACAATAATCAATTTGCAGATTGGCAAAGAATTGGCAGGTGAGCCTCAATGCAGATAAATTGTGATAGTAGATTTTTCGAGGAAGAATAGAGAGATCACTTATTACTTGGAGGGTCTTGATTTAGTAGAGATCTCAAACTAAATGCCCCAATCACAAATAGGGTTTATTTTTTGAGGGATAGAATTGAAAAGTAAGGAATTTATGCAAAATCTGCATCTGACCTTGCTTAGATCACACTTAGGAACAGTGTCCGCAGTTCTGATTGCCGAGTGGTTACAAAGACGAGGAGCATTGTAGGGGGTGCAGAGAAAATATATATCAGAAACAAACAAACACGTTAGATCTTTATTATGATAACAGAAAGCTGAGAGGACAGGTCATTAAAATGTTATAACAGTTTTATAACATAGATTTAGAGATATTATTTCCAGGTTTGGGGAAGAATGTCAGAACAGCGCATCAATATAAGATAATTACCAATACATTCAAAAGGGAATTCAGAATTAAATTATTTACTCAATGATTTATGAGAATGTGGAACAGGGAATCATAGCGCTGTATATTATGGAAACAGGCCCTTTGGAACAACTCAGCCATGCTGACTAGATGAGTCCCAATTGCCTGTGTTCGACCCAAATCCCTCTAATTCTTTTCTCTTCAAGAACCTGTCCAGATGTTCATAAATGTATACCACCTCTACAGCTTCGACTGGCAGCTTGTTCATATACTTACCATCCACTACGTGAAAATGTTGTCCCTTAGCCAGGTCCCTCTGAAATCTTTCTCCTCTAACCTTAAATCTATGCCCTCTAGTTTTGGTCTCCCCCACCCTGGAAATAGACTGTAACCCTCAACTTTATCTCTACTCCTCGGGATTTCATCTGCTTCCGCAAGGGCACACCTTTGCATCCTACGCTTCAAGACCCAGCCTCTCCTTATACCTTAGGCCTTCCAGCACAGGTAACATCCTCGTGAATCTTTTTCTGCACCCTTTCCAGCTTAATTACATTCTCTGTATAGCTGGGCGACCAGACTATGCATAATACTCCAAGTGTGGTCTCACAAACAACTTGTACAGTTGTAACACATGACGTCACAATTCCTGTATGCAAAGTCAAGTATGGCATTTGCTTTCTTCACCACTCTGTCTACCTGAGCCACTTCTTTCAGGGAACTTGCTGTCAAGGGCGGGTGGCTGATGTAAATGATATAAATGCATTGAAGAGGAGGCTTGAGAAGGGAATGGAGGGTTTTGACAATTGACTGGCCGGGCCACGCACTGGGAGCATCCCAGTGAGCAGGAGCAAGTCCTCCAGCAGGCCCACCGTGGACCGAGGACTTGTTCGCCGAGGACTGAGGACCTGCCCAGTAGGCTCGGCGCTCTCATCGCGGTCTCCGAACGTGGCCCTGAGCTACCAACATTGATGGGACCCACGCCACCGAGAACAAGGAGGGCCGTCGAGAGCGAAGAGGGACCCATGATCAACCGCCCAGAGCAAGGGGACCGTCGAGAACGAGGTGGGCTGTCAGAGAGCGTTGAGAGCTACTCGGCAGGGGGCCGCTGCGAACGAAGGAGGAACCTGGCAAGGGAGGTTTGCTGAGAACAAAGTGGTGACCCGGTGGGAGCCCACCGAGAACGAAGGGGGAACTGGAGGGTAACTTTGCCACGCTTGTGTACTGTCTAGGTGACATCAGCTATATGATTTCACCAGGTCGTATGCAAAACAAAATATTTCACTGTACCTAGGTAAGTATAATTGATACAGAAAAGGAAAATCAAGAGGATGCTCCAGTATGCCATAACAGCCAGCAGACAAATTGGCATGTCCTTTACTATTTATTTTACACTAGACCAAGTGGACCCATTGGGGCGAAACCTCTACTGCATCTCCTCCCCCCACCCCCTCCCCTTCCCCTCCCCTCCCCTCCCCCTCCCCCTCCCCCTCCTCCTCCCCTCCCCCTTCCCTCCCCCTCCCTCCCTCCCTCCCCCTCACCCCACTCTATCCCCCTCAACCCCCCTTATCCTCCCTCCTCCCCCCCTTCTCCATCACCCTCCCTCCCCCCTCCCTCCCTCCCTAGGAGATAGATTTAAACTTAAAAATGTGAATAACTTTTAAAATACCACACCGATTTCAATGAAACTTCTTCCATTAGCACCAAAGGGTCGACGGTGAGTAAGGTGGGCCTAAAATTGTCGCGCTATCGGGTAATGTTTTGGCTGTAGTTCAGGAACAAACAAACAAACAAACAAACGAGATTTTTAGTATATAGATAATTCCATGCAGATAGTACATAGATAATAGCCATTCTTCAATGGCTTCTAAAAGTGAATGATCGTTTTTCTTTCTCAAATAAATGGATACAAGCATATAAATCTTGTAAATATAGATAGACAGTATGTAACATGATGCAGGATGTGAATATGAATATGACTTCCCATATCATTCAGCAGTTGAAACATTAAGCAAATGTTTGGCATTTTAAGAACAAGAGTTTAGAATCTCCATCCATTCCAACCTTTAGTAACAGTTCTTGTGACCTAAGAACTTTGACGAGAAAAACAATTTTACTTGACTACTTATATTGTCCAATATCCAAATGTTAGTTTCAAAAACAGCCAATATCCATTCTTTGAATCTTAATAGATTATTTAACATTTTCAAATAATCTGAACTGAAAGAGGTTCTAGATCTGTAGGTATCCAGAGAAGGAAATGGCAAACAACATTTACATTGCTTTGTAAATGGGGTTATTTAAATTTACTTAAATTATCCTGTTAATATAAGAATACAACCTATCATTAATGCTGAAGAAGTCAGTGTTTTATATTTGCTGGAAAATAGTTATTCCTTTGCCAAAGTCAACGTACAATTTTTGACCATTTAAAAAAAAGTATTCACAATATACGAAACAGATTGTAGAAATATTTGGTACAACACTAGTTTGGGAGCATATCTTAATAGAATGGAAGAATATACATTTACTACTAATTTGTATTTGCATATTCATTTAACTGAATATCCAATTCAAAGCATAATTGTGTGAAAATATTAATATTGTATTTTGAATGCCTCATATTACTTTGACAAATATTCTAAGAAATAATATTGAAAAGAATCGCTACTACATTTGGTTGGTTTATTAAACCATGTCACACTAACGTGTAAACAAAATGATTCATTGCCCGTGATTCTTTGTACAATCCAGATTTTGGACAACTGGTAAGAAGATATTAGAAATTTACTTACATGGACACAGGGAACACATCCATGTGCAGAATGTAGAAATCACTCTAATTATAAGACAAACAAAAGGTAGCAATTCCAAGAAGATGGTCTAAAGATAAAAAACTGACAATAGAATTTATTGGGATTATAAGAGTGACCTCGTTCAACCTGTGCCAAATTACTTCAGGTATTTTCAGCAGATGAATTCTGGCTGATGTCTACTATCATCTGCATGTGATGTAAATATTTATTCTGACCTTGTAGCCTGGAATGGTTCAGATGACTGAAACTATCAACATCGTGCCTAATCTTACTTTCCAAGCACATTCTTATATTTATACAGAAAATATGTACAGCTGCAATGCTGGAAATATACACAGCAGTTTGCACTGGTATATGCAAGGTACATTTGATGATCCAAACATGCCCATGGAGTCATCTATTGGGAAATGGAAGATTAGCAACAACTGTGCTGCAATTTTCATATATAAGTAGATACTGTATATCTGTAGTAAAAACATATACCTAATATTTATTTTTCTTTATAGTTATTATATTTTATATATTTTCTAAAGCTCATTTTTGTAGCTTTGTCTGTATCACGTCAATATGTCCATCCACTGCCCATGAAACTGTTCCAGTGAAAAAATTCCAGAAAATCTTATAGCTTTGCTTTGACATTTTGTAATCACGATGTTAAGGGTTTCCCAGTTGCCACTTTGAGTCATAATTTATTCCATCCCAAATCTTGTGGATGGCTTTGTGAACATAAGATTTCTTCTTTTTTCTTGGGCATTTATTCGGCAATTGCCCTGGAATATCAGGGTAGAACCTGTAAGGGGCCATGTTTCTTGATATGTGATGATGAAAGAAGTCTAAGACCCCTGTCATCTCAATGTTAAATTAAGTCGATTATTTTACATGCCAAGACACACACATTAAAACTGGTCAGCCCTACCTGTTTGAACAGCATCACAATAGGATAGGTTGAACACAAGGTATACTTGGATCATTGTGGACAAAATATTTTCAATGAATGAAAAAGAGCCAAAATGTAAGAACAAAAATAGCATTCAACCTCTCGAGTTGACTTGTATTTATGTATTCTGCTCCATTGTCTGCATTTGTTATACATTCAGTATATAATATATAATATATATATACACAATTGCCCACAAAGACATATTGTGATTAGTCATAAGAACTTCAGTTGACAGTGACTTAATTACCTCCGAATCTGCCTGCTTTCAGCACATGTTAATGCCCCACCAATAAATTATGCAGAACCTCATTAAAAACCATCTGGAAGACAGTATGGTCAACATACTTGTCTAGGAAGGAACTGCGGATGCTGGTTTAAACCGAAGATAGACACAAAATGCTGGAGTGAGCGATGTGAGAGGGGAGGTAAATACAGAAGTTAAAGTGTTGTACTTAAATGCGCGTAGTATAAAAAATAAAGTGGATGAGCTTGAGGCTCAGTTAGTCATCGGCAAGTATGATGTTGTAGGGATCACTGAGACATGGCTACAAGAGGACCAGGGCTGGGAACTGAATATTCAGGGGTACACAACGTATAGAAAAGACAGACAGGTGGGCAGAGGGGGTGGGGTTGCTCTGATGGTAAGGAATGATATTCATTCCCTTGCAAGGGGTGACATAGAATCAGGAGATGTTGAATCAGTATGGATAGAAATGAGAAATTGTAAGGGTAAAAAGACCCTAATGGGAGTTATCTATAGACCCCCAAACAGTAGCCTCGACATAGGGTGCAAGTTGAATCAGGAGATAAAATTGGCGTGTCAAAAATGTAATGCTACGGTGGTTATGGGAGATTTCAACATGCAGGTAGACTGGGAAAATCAGATTGGAAATGGACCCCAGGAAAGAGAGTTTGTAGAGTGCCTTCGAGATGGATTCTTAGAACAGCTTGTACTGGAGCCTACCAGGGAGAAGGCAATTCTGGATTTAGTGTTGTGTAATGATCCTGATCTGATAAGGGGACTAGAGGTAAAAGAGCCATTAGGAGGCAGTGATCACAACATGATAAGTTTTACTCTGCAAATGGAAAGGCAGAAGGGGAAATCGGAAGTGTCGGTATTACAGTATAGCAAAGGGGATTACAGAGGCATGAGGCAGGAGCTGGCCAAAATTGATTGGAAGGAGGCCCTAGCAGGGAAGACGGTGGAACAGCAATGGCAGGTATTCCTGGGAATAATGCAGAGGTTGCAGGATCAATTTATTCCAAAGAGGTGGAAAGACTCTAAGGGGAGTAAGAGACACCTGTGGCTGACAAGGGAAGTCAGGGACAGCATAAAAATTAAGGAGAGGAAGTATAACATAGCAAAGAAGAGTGGGAAGACAGAGGATTGGGACTCTTTTAAAGAGCAACAAAAGTTAACTAAAAAGGCAATACGGGGAGAAAAGATGAGGTACGAGGGTAAACTAGCCAATAATATAAAGGAGGATAGCAAAAGTTTTTTTAGGTACGTGAAGAGGAAAAAAATAGTCAAGGCAAATGTGGGTCCCTTGAAGACAGAAGCAGGGGAATTTATTATGGGGAACAAAGAAATGGCAGACGAGTTAAACCGTTACTTTGGATCTGTCTTCACTGAGGAAGATACACACAATCTCCCAAATGTTCTAGGGGCCGGAGAACCTAGGGTGATGGAGGAACTGAAGGAAATCCACATTAGGCAGGAAATGGTTTTGGGTAGACTGATGGGACTGAAGGCTGATAAATCCCCAGGGCCTGATGGTCTGCATCCCAGAGTACTTAAGGAGGTGGCTCTAGAAATAGTGGAAGCATTGGAGATCATTTTTCAATGTTCTATAGATTCAGGATCAGTTCCTGTGGATTGGAGGATAGCAAATGTTATCCCACTTTGTAAGAAAGGAGGGAGAGAGAAAACGGGTAATTATAGACCAGTTAGTCTGACATCAGTGGTGGGGAAGATGCTGGAGTCAATTATAAAAGACGAAATTGCTGAGCATTTGGATAGCAGTAACGGGATCATTCCGAGTCAGCATGGATTTACGAAGGGGAAATCATGCTTGACAAATCTACTGGAATTTTTTGAGGATGTAACTAGGAAAATTGACAAGGGAGAGTCAGTGGATGTGGTGTACCTCGACTTTCAGAAAGCCTTCGACAAGGTCCCACATAGGAGATTAGTGGGCAAAATTAGGGCACATGGTATTGGGGGTAGGGTACTGACATGGATAGAAAATTGGTTGACAGACAGAAAGCAAAGAGTGGGGATAAATGGGTCCCTTTCGGAATGGCAGGCAGTGACCAGTGCGGTACCGCAAGGTTCGGTGCTGGGACCCCAGCTATTTACGATATACATTAATGACTTAGACGAAGGGATTAAAAGTACCATTAGCAAATTTGCAGATGATACTAAGTTGGGGGGTAGTGTGAATTGTGAGGAAGATGCAATAAGGCTGCAGGGTGACTTGGACAGGTTGTGTGAGTGGGCGGATACATGGCAGATGCAGTTTAATGTAGATAAGTGCGAGGTTATTCACTTTGGAAGTAAGAATAGAAAGGCAGATTATTATCTGAATGGTGTCAAGTTAGGAGGAGGGGGAGTTCAACGAGATCTGGGTGTCCTAGTGCATCAGTCAATGAAAGGAAGCATGCAGGTTCAGCAGGCAGTGAAGAAAGCCAATGGAATGTTGGCCTTCGTAACAAGAGGAGTTGAGTATAGGAGCAAAGAGGTCCTTCTACAGTTGTACCGGGCCCTGGTGAGACCGCACCTGGAGTACTGTGTGCAGTTTTGGTCTCCAAATTTGAGGAAGGATATTCTTGCTATGGAGGGCGTGCAGCGTAGGTTCACTAGGTTAATTCCCGGAATGGCGGGACTGTCGTATGTTGAAAGGCTGGAGCGATTGGGCTTGTATACACTGGAATTTAGAAGGATGAGGGGGGATCTTATTGAAACATATAAGATAATTAGGGGATTGGACACATTAGAGGCAGATAACATGTTCCCAATGTTGGGGGAGTCTAGAACAAGGGGCCACAGTTTGAGAATAAGGGGAAGGCCATTTAAAACGGAGATGAGGAAGAACTTTTTCAGTCAGAGGGTGGTGACGGTGTGGAATTCTCTGCCTCAGAAGGCAGTGGAGGCCAGTTCGTTGGATGCTTTCAAGAGAGAGCTGGATAGGGCTCTTAAGGATAGCGGAGTGAGGGGGTATGGGGAGAAGGCAGGAACGGGGTACTGATGGAGAGTGATCAGCCATGATCGCATTGAATGGCGGTGCTGGCTCGAAGGGCTGAATGGCCTACTCCTGCACCTATTGTCTATTGTCTATTGTCTATTGTAACTCAGCTGAACAGGCAGCATCTCTGGAGAAAAGGAATGGGTGACGTTTCGGGTTGAGACCCTTCTTCAGACTGTAGACCAGTTGCACTTCTGGGATATCTAGTTGCTGAATCCACATCTGGATTGTCCACTTACTGAGACCCAGTCTGAAGAAGGGTCGCGACCCAAAACGTCACCCATTCCTTCTCTCCAGAGATGCTGCCTGTCCCGCTGAGTTACTCCAACCTTTTGTGTCTATCTTCAGGCCAACATTCTTTGACCGTCATACTAGTGAAGCAAAGAAAAATGTATATTTATTGTAATTCCACGCAAACTCTTTTTGATCTACTGATGCTTGTCCTATTGTTCAGTGACTTTACTTCCTTCAATAAATCATACTAATATTTCCACAACAGGAAAACAGGCCATTGTAAGCTGTTTGTAGGGTGTAAATGAGAAGCGAGTGTGACTTGGGTGTGAGAGGGTAAAGAGAGAGAGGGAATGCCGGGGCTACCTGAAATGAGAGAAATCAATATTTACACCACAGGGCTGTAAGCTGCCCAAGCAAAATATGAAATGCTGTTCCTCCAATTTGCATTTATCCTCACTCTGACAATGGAGGAGACCAAGGACAGAAAGGTCTGTGTCGGTAGACACAAAATGTTGGAGTAAGTCGGCGGGACAGGGTGACGTTTCGAGTCGAGACCCTTCTTCAGACTGATGTCAGGGGTGTAGGTGGGACAGAGATAGAATGTAGTCGGAGACAGTAAGACTGGTGGGAGAACTGGGAAGAGGGAGGGGATGGTGAGAGAGGAAAAGCAAGGGCTATTTGAAGTTAGAGAAGTCAATGTTCATACCGCTGTGGTGTAAGCTACCCAAGCGAAATATGAAGTGCTGGTTCCTCCAATTTGCACTGCGCCTCACTCTGACAATGGAGCAGGCCCAGGACAGAAAGGTCAGATTTGGAATGGGAGGGGGAGTTAATGTGCTGAGCCACTGGGAGAGCAGGATGGTTCACGCGGGCTGAGCGCAGGTGTTCCGTGAAACAATCGTCCAGTCTGCGTTTGGTCTCGCCGATGCACAAGAGTCCACACCTTGAACAACGGATACAGCAGATGAGGTTGGAGGAGGCACAAGTGAACCTGTCATCATGTATTGTCTTTCTGTTGACTGGTTAGTATGAAACAAAAGCTTTTCACTGTACCTCGGTACACATGACAATAAACTAAACTAAAACTAAAGCCAAGGGCAAAATTATGCCCCAAGGACTTTTGAAATATTCAATATGCTAATATTTCAATATGTCAATTCAAAACTTATTCGTTTTAATGATTCAAACATGCATTTTTTGATATATTCCATCTATCGAAGGGCCGAATGGCCTACTCCTGCACCTATCTTCTACGTTTCTATCAAATGGAGCAGTTTGTAAGCCTGTGACCTTGTTTGTGTGCTGTATTCTTTAAGTGCTCATTCTTTAAGTCCTCTTCTGGAATAGTACTTAAAAGAAAGTTCTCAGATCAAAACAGCATGATGTGAACAGACCTGGAGATTAGTCGTGTCTGACCTTTGCTGTGATTGACGACAATTTCTAATTGTACCATTAAGGACCTTTCTTGAGATCCTTTCGGTCCGGAGGCGGAAGTTGATTGGCAGTTTCTTGCTGAGGCAGCAAAATATACTGAGCCACTTTTTGTCAGTTCAACCATTTCCCTTTTCTGCTGGTAGCGCTGTCAATGGAAAGCTGGAGACAGGGAGTAAACTAGAGAGTAAGCTTTTGATCAGCTGTGAGCATGGTCTGCAGCATCGCTGACAATTATATAACAGAATTTACAGCTCACCAAAGGGAAAATATCAACTTGCTCTATTTTTAACAGACCTTTACTGTAATGAAAATGAGTTTTGAGCCCCTGGCCAAGCTAATATGTAACATTACTTGTGACAGCAACAAGAGGTTACTCATTTATATTTTAGTTTATTTTAGTTTAGAGATATAACGTGGAATTACGCCCTTTGGCCCATCGCTCAGACTAGTAATCCCTGTGACTAGCACTATTCTAAACACTAGGGACAATTTACAATCTTTACCGTAGACAATTAACCTACAAGCCTGTACATCTTTGGAGTGTGGGAGGAAACCGGAGCACCCGGGTAAAACTCACATGGTCATGGGGAGAACGTTCAAGCTCCCTGCGGACAGCACCCATAGTCAGGATTGAACCCGGGTCTCTGGCGCTGTAAAGCAGCAACTCTACCGCTGTGCTACCCCAGTTATTAACTCAGGATGGATAACATCTTGAATGTTTTCTCATGTATCCTAAATATTAGATCGATATAACTAATGAACATATTATATTTGAATATTCTTATCAGTACTGGGTGCCGGAAAGTTTTTTTGAAAATAAGAAAAAACATACTCTTGATTAAGAGTTTTACTTTGTTGATTTCTTCTGGTTGAAAGTTTACAGAATTCTAACTTTCAGTGATTTTTCTAGTGGGATCAGACACCTTTCATATTTGGCAGCTAAAGAGATGGAGAGGTTTGTGAAGGTGGGATCTTGTTGGTCTCCAAATCTTGGGCATGTTTTTTTCAGTCAGTTGAATGTTCCTTGACACAATTCAGAATCAGAAGAAAACAAACTCAATGCTTGCATTTATTTCAAGAGGGCTTGTATACAATAATAGGTATGTAATCCCGAGGCTCTATAAGGCGCTGGTAAGGCCGCATTTGGAATATTGTGAGCAATTTTGGACACCATATCTGAGGAAAGATGTGCTGGCTCTGGAGAGGGTCCACAGGAGGTTTACAAGAATGATCCCAGGAATGAGTAGGTTAACCTATAATGAGCGTTTGTCAGCACTGGGCCTGTACTCGCTGGAGTTTAAAAGAATGAGGGGGGAACTCATTGAAACTTACAGAATAGTGAAAGGCTTGGATAGAGTGGATGTGGAGAGGTTGTTTCCATTAGTGGGAGAGTCTAGGACTAGAGATTGCCTCAGAATTAAAGGACGTTCTTTTAGGAAGGAGATGTGGAGAAATTTCTTAAGTCAGAGGGTGGTGAACCTGTGGAATTCTTTGCCATAGAAGGCTGTGGAGGCCACGTCAGTGGATATTTTTATGCAGACATAGATAGATTTTTGATTAGTACGGGTGTCAGAGGTTATGGGGAGAAGGCAGGAGAATGGGGTTCGGAGAGAGAGATAGATCTGCCATGATTGAATGGCGGAGTAGACATGATGGGCCGAATGGCCTAATTCTACTCCTATCCCTTATTTGCCCAAAAATATATATCTGGATCAGAAGAAGAAATATTTGAATGAACTGATGACAGAAAACTAGTTTTGGCTTTGCAGATGGTTAACTGAATGAAAACATTAGAGTTAATCTAATTTGCACAGTTTAGTTTATTGTCGCATGTACCGAGCTACAGTGAAAAGCTTTTGTTGCGTGCTATCCAGTCAGCGGAAAGCCAATACATGATTACATTTGAGCCATTTACAGTTTATAGATACAAGGTTTCAAGGTCAGTTTATTGTCACGTGTACCAATTAAGGTACAGTGAAATTCAAATTACCATACAGCCATACTAAAAAAAAGCAACAAGACACACAACTACATAAAAGTTAATGTAAACATCCACCACAGCGGATTCCCCACAATCCTCACTGTGATGGAAGGCAATAAAGTCCAAACTTCTTCCTCTTTTGTTGCCCCGCGGTCAGGGCAGTCAAAACATCGCAGTCGGGCGATCGAAGCTCCCACAGCTGGTGGTCGAAGCCCCCGCGTCAGGGCGACACGAAGCTCCCGTGTCGGGGATAAGGGAATAACGTTTAGTGTAAAGTATAGCGAGTAGTCCGATCAAAGATAGTCTGAAGGTCACCGAAGAGGTAGATAGTACTTCAGCATTTCTCTCTAGTTGTGGTGGGATGATTCAGTTGCTTGATAACAGCCGGGAAGAAACTGTCCCTGAAGCTGGAGGTGTGCGTTTTCACACTTCTGTGCCTTTTGCCCGATGGGAGAGGGGAGAAGAGGGAGTGGCCAGGGTGCAAGTCATCCTTGATTATGCTGCTGGCCTTGCCAAGGTAGCATGAGGTGCAAATGGAGTCAATGGAAGGGAAGTAGGTTTTTGTGGTGGTCTGGGCTGCATTCACAATTCGCTGCATTTTCCTGCAGTCTTGGATGGAGCAGTTCCCAAACCAAGCAGTGATACATCCCGATAAACTGTTGTCTATGGCACAGTTGTAGAAGTTGGTGAGAGTTGTAGGGGCCATGCGCAACTGTAGAATTTGGTGAGAGTTGTAGGGGACATGGGCATTTGCAGAAGGCACACACAAAATGCTGGAGTAACTCAGCGGGTCAGGCAGCATCTCTGGAGAGAAGGAATGGGTGACGTTTCGGTTCTTCAGTCTGAAGAAGGGTCTCGACCCGAAACGTCACCCATTCCTTCTCTCCAGAGATGCTGCCTGACCCACTGAGTTACTCCACTGAGTTCATGGACAAATCAGCCAACCACTTGTGGTGAGGAAACGGCCCCATGAATTGTAAGTCAGTGCAAGTCATGGTGAGCTTCACACTTACCCTCCCATTTTAAACGTGCACTGAAAGTTTTCTTGTAATTAGTTTCATAAGTACTCCATATATTATTGTTTTAATCATTGTTATTCATCCTCTCGGTCTCGTGAAATGAATAATTGAAAAGTATGGCTACTTCTTCCCTCAGGTAGATTATTATTAATTGATGATGGATGCGATTTTCGTGCAGTTTCTCCGTGCTTCCAAAGCACTAACTCAAGGAGGAATTTGGACAGCTGCAAAAGTGTCCAGTGGTGCACAATGTCACTTCCTCACACCCAAATCAGACCTGTAGACAATGCAAGCTATTCATGCAATAGTAAATCAAATTCCACTGTACCTTAATTGGTACATGTGACAGTAAATTTATCTTGAAATCTTGGTGTAGGAAAATAACTGCAGATGCTGGTACAAATCAAAGGTATCACAAAATGCTGGAGTAACTCAGCAGGTCAGGCAACATCTAGGAGAGAAGGAATGGGTGACGTTTCGGGTCGAGACCCTTCTTCAGACTGATGTTAGGGGGGCAGGACAAAGGAAGGATATAGGTGGAGACAGGAAGACAGTGGGAGAACTGGGAAGGGGAGGGGAAGAGAGGGACAGAGGAACTATCTAAAGTTAGAGAAGTCAATGTTCATACCGCTGGGCTGTAAGCTGCCCAAGCGAAATATGAGGTGCTGTTCCTCCAATTTCCGGTGGGTCTCACTGTGGCACTGGAGGAGGCCCATGACAGAAAGGTCAGACTGGGAGTGGGAGGGGGAGTTGAAGTGCTCAGCCACCGGGAGATCAGGTTGGTTAAGGCAGACTGAGCGAAGGTGTTGAGCGAAACGATCGCGGAGCCTGCGTTTGGACTCGCCGATGTAGAGAAGTTGACATCTGGAACAGGGATCTTGGAGAATTTAAACCAACATGGCTATGTTTGCTGAGCAAAAGAGGTTCAGCATTTTTAATGTGTCTTAGTTTCACGAAGGAACACAAATGTTCGTATGCAGATGAAAAGCCACTTGAATAGAAATCTTCTTTTGAGTTATTATTGTTTATGTAAACCTCTTTTCAAGCTTTTTTCATAAGTCTTGAAATGACGTGCAAACTGCCATGGCCTTTTATTTAGCTGAAGGGCAGAATGTGAATTTTGAAAATCAAACACCATTCGACACAGATATGTGGCATATCCAGCTAAAAGGTGGAGGGGATAAAAATGTAAAAAAATCAAAGGAAGGAATGGTTTGACATATTTCTGTGGAAGGTTGTCCCTGGTAACCATGAAAGGTGCAGGTGATCGCAGTAAAAGTGAGTTGTATGGTCCGTTGAAGTTGGGGTTAGTGTGGGCAACAGTTCAATGTAGGAACAAAAATAGGATTTTTTTCATTAAATGACTAAAATTAAAACCATTTTATAACAAAATAATGAAAACATTTCTTACTGTTTTAATAGTGCAGAAAGCATTAAATTAATAAAAGTAATAAAACAAATATTGCTATCATTTATCATCAAAAAGCAGCATCTTAAATGTTATTCCTCCTCTGTTGCAATGTTGAACATCTTATACAATTTGGTCCATGCTTCAGCATTTCAAATAAAATTGTTCATCAAAACAACCAACTCTTTTTATTTAAATGTCTGCTATAACACAACAATTTAATCTAGCTGCACCAGGAGTCCGGCTGTGGTAAAACAATTCCCTGGGGCTAGGGCAAAATTAAAGAAAGGCAAGGAATTCCAGAGTTCTGAACCTGGAGTGATTTTAGCACTGGGCCGAAATCCTGGAAGAATTAGAAGAAAGGAACTGAAGCTGCTGCTTAATACACAAAAGGACACAAAGTGCTGGAGTAACTCAGCAGGTCAGGAGGCATCTGTGGAGAACAGGATTAGGTGACGTCTCGGTCAGGACGTTCCATCAAACTGATTGTTGTGGGGGACGAAGAAAGCTGGAAAAGGGAAGAGGCAGCAGAACATAGACAAGGGGGGAGGTTGATAGGCATATGGGTGGGACAAAAGCCAGAGATAAGAGACAAAAGTGTGAGTAGGTAGAAACAAAGAACATGCAGATGCTGGTTAATATATAAAAGGACATAAAGTGCTGGAGTAACTCAGTGGGTCAGGCAGCATCTCTGGAGAACATGGATAGGTGGCGGTTCACAGTGCTGGAGTAACTCAGTGGGTCAGGCAGCATCTCTGGAGAACATGGATAGGTAGCGTTTCACAGAGTGCTGGAGTAACTCAGTGGGTCAGGCAGCATCTCTGGAGAACATGGATAGGTGACGTTTCACAGTGCTGGAGTAACTCAGTGGGTCAGACAGCATCTCTGGAGAACATGGATAGGTGGCTTTTCGGGTCAAGACCCTTATTCAAGTTGTGAGACAGATTTGAAGAGTTGCGGATTGTGAAGCCAGAGGAACGAAAGGAGAAATCGGTGGGAGTCCAGATGGGGCACAGGGGAGAGAAGGGGGGTGGGGGGGGAATGAGGGGGGGCGGGGGTTGTTAGAAGTTACATACAATTGGAGAATTAAATGAGCAATGCGTCTATGTCCGAAGGGTGAAACCACGATTACTGACGAAAGAGGACATCTCAGATGAAATCTCAGATCAGTCTTGGAGCAGATGCGATGGAGACAGAGGAATTGAGATTAGGGAGTGGCGTCTTTGCAAGAAGCAGGGTGGGAGAAAGTGTAGTCCAGATAACTGGGAGGTGTTCGGTTTATAGTAAAATCAGTTTCCCCCTCCTAACATAGACGGATCCCTCACCCATGTCTACTCTGTGTCCCATAGATCTGCTCTTGCTCCCCTCTCCCCCCAGATGGACCAATTCATTGTGAATCCTATATATCTTAATCTTCTGGATTAGCCTATCATAAAAGACCTTGTCAAAAGCCTTACTAAAATCCATGTATACAACATCCACTGTCCTACCTTCATCAATCTCCTTCATCACCTCCACAAAAACTTCAAAGATATCCAACAATGTCCTCATTCTTTAGTGAGCGTAGTTTTTACCCTTCCGTCATAGATAGATTCCTCATGCCTGTCTCATCTGTGTCTCGTAGTTCTGCTCTCACTCCCTACCCCATGACACAACAAGGACAGAGATCCTCTGGTCCTCACCTATTACCCCACGAGCCACCGCATCCAACACACCCACCGACGTTTCTGTCACTTCCAACGTGATCCCACCACTAATTATTACATCTTCCCATCTCCATATTTTTCTACCTTCTGCAGAGACCACTCCCAATGCATCTCCTTGGTTCACACAACACTTCCCACCAAAACCATCCCATCCCCAAGTACCTCCCCCTACAACCGCAGGAAATGCAACATCTGACCTTTTACCTCCTCCCTCGACTCCATCCAGGCACCCTGACAATCCTTCCAGGTGAGACAGAGGTTCACATGCACCTCCCTTAACCTCATCTACTATATCCGATGTCCCCGATCTGGCCTGTACGTCGGCGAGACAAAGCGTAGACTCAGTGACTGTTTTGGCTGAACACCTATGCCTGGTCCACCAAGGGCTACTGGATCTCTCAGTAGCTAATCATTTTAACTCCCCTTCCCATTCCCACACTGACCTTTCTGTCCCAGGCCTCCTCCGTTGCCAGAGTGAGGCCACAAGCAAATTGGAGGAACAGCGCACCATATTTTGCTTAGGTACAATACAATACAATACAATACAATATATCTTTATTGTCATTGTACCCAGGGGTACAACGAGATTGGGAATGCGACTCCCATACGATGCAATAATTTAGGTAATTTAGACAGCAGCAACCCAACGAAACGAAACAGTTGTAACAGTTTTGGACAGGGTAAAGTGCAAGTTGATCTATGCGTTGTGGCCATCCGGCTCAGCAGGACCGGTTCATAGCAGCTATGGCCCTGGGGATGAAGCTGTTCCTGAGTCTGGAGGTGCGGGCATAGAAGGCCTTGTATCGTCTGCCCGATGGAAGGAGTTCGAACAGACTGTTGCAGGGGTGTGAAGAGTCTTTGTGGATGCTGGTGGCTTTTCTGAGGCATCGTGTGTTGTAGATGCCCTCCAAGTCTGGTAGCTGTGTTCCGATGGCCCTCTGAGCTCTATGGACTACCCGCTGTAGAGCTTTCCTTTCTGCCTCCGTGCAGCTGAGGTACCACACAGGGATGCCATGCGTTAGGATGCTCTCTATGGTGCAGCGGTAGAAGGTCGTCAGCAGCTGTTGGGGTAGACCAGACTTTTTCAGTGTTCTTAAGTAGAACAGTCTTTGTTGTGCCTTCTTGACCAGCGCAGCAGTGTTATTGGACCATGTTAGGTCCTCCGAAATGTGAGTGCCCAGAAACTTGAAGCTGGACACTCTCTCCACACTGTCCCCGTTGATAGAGATCGAGGCATATTCCCCGTTATGTGACCTACAGAAGTTGATGATCAGCTCCTTGGTCTTGGTGGTATTTAGGGACAGGTTGTTATCCGAGCACCAGTCCGCCAGGTTCTGCACCTCCGCTCTATAGTTTGTTTCATCCCCGTTGGTGATCAGCCCGATCACCGTTGTGTCATCTGCAAACTTGACAATGGTGTTGGTGTCGAATGCAAGAACACAGTCGTGTGTGAAGAGGGAGTAGAGCATGGGGCTCAGAACACAGCCCTGTGGTGTGCCGGTACTCAGGGTGATATGGAGGACAGGTGCGGGCCCATTCTCACTGCCTGCGGTCGTTCCAGCAGGAAGTCCAGGATCCAGTCACATAATGACGAGCTGAGGCCTAGCTGGTGGAGTTTGGTGATGAGCTTTTTTTTTTTTTTTTTTTTTTTTTTTTTTTTTTAATCAAAAATATTTATTCAAATATTAAAATAATATATACAATGCAATAAAATCAAAACAGAACCCACCACCAGAATATTATACAAACAAATATACCTATTAAAACTATCATACAATTATACTACAATCCCCATCCAGGATACATCCAATCCCCCGCGGTGCCCAGCGGTCCCGGAATTCCTCCAGGGTGCCCGTGGACAGCGCGTAGTCCCTCTCCAACACCACCCGGGCACGGACGTAACCCCGGAAAAGGGGCAGGCAGCTGGCTCGGGCAGAGCCCTCTTCCGCCTGGCGCCGTGAGTCTCGGATGGCCAGCTTGGCCTGGCCCAGGAGCAACCCAACAAGGACATCTTCGGCCCTACCCTCTCCCCTACGCACAGGGTGTCCAAAGATGAGGATGGTGGGTGAAAAATGCAGCCAAAAAGCAAGGAGCAGCCCCTTTAGATATTGGAACAGGGGCTGCAACCTCACACACTGCATGTACACGTGGTACACAGACTCTTCCAACCCGCAAAAGTGGCAGGCGGCTGGCGAGTCTGTGAACCGCGCGAGGAACAGGTTGCAGGGGACTCCTCGGTGCAATATCTTCCACCCCAGGTCCCCGATGGAGAGGGGCAGAATTCCTGCGTAGAGGGACCCCCACCGCGGGGTCACCTCGCGACCGGAAGGCAACACTGACCGCCACTTAGTGTCCGGACGGTGGACCAGGGCGAGGAAGTGCAAGGTGTGGAGGAGGAGCCCGTACAGGACACGCCTCCCTGCGTCTCGGAGGGAGATGAAGGGTGTCGAGGAAATGCGACTCATGTTGTGTGGGACCGGCTCCCGGGAAGGATTACGGCGCCTCGGTCCGACGAGTACTTCCGGCTGAGCGGGGGTTTGCTCAGCCGCAGGTGCTCCACACATTTGAGCCTCTCCGACACCCAGCGGGGCGGGACAAGGGCCGGCTGCTCTCACGCCTGGGCCGCCGCCCTCCGTCAGCGGAGGGGGGGCCCGGTCGACAGCAACCAGGTTCCAGACTCTCAGCAAGTCCCGGTAGAAGCCGGGCATTCCCAGCAGGATAGCACGGCTGACGCCCACCATCGGGATCCGCGTACCTGCTTGAAGGCAGCGGCCCCGTTGGAAAAAGTGTGTCGCCAGCACGTGCCACCTGGGAGGACGCTCCGAGTACAGGTATCTCTGCAGAGTCCTGAGGCGGAGAGCCGCCAACTGGGTGCGGATGCACACCAGCGACTGCCCGCCCTCCTCAATCGGGAGACTCAGGACCGCTGCAGAGACCCAGTGCTTTCCGTTGCCCCAGAAGAAGTCCACCAACTTCTTCTGGATGATCCCAGCAAAAGTGGCTGATGGGACCAATGTGGTCAATCTGTACCAGAGCAGGGAAGCCACGAGTTGGTTAATGACCAACACCCTGCCCCGGTAGGAAAGCACCCTGAGGAGACCTGACCAGCGCCCCAGCCGGGCGACGACTTTCAACTCCAGCTCCTGCCAGTTCGCCAGCCAGGTCTCCGCGACGGGACTCAGGTAGACTCCCAAGTAAAGGAGGCGCGTGGTGCTCCACGTGAAAAACCGCATCTCCTCAGGGAGGGAGTCCACCTGCCATGGACCCACCAAGAGTCCAGAACATTTCCCCCAATTGATCCTTGCAGAGGAGGCGGCCGAGAAGACTCGTTGGCACTCGCGCATCCTCTGCAGATCAGCGGGGTCAGTGACCATGAGGAGCACGTCATCGGCATAGACCGAGAGGACCACCTCCATATCTGGCTCGCGTAGAACCATGCCCGTCAACCTCCTCCGAAGCAGACTAAGGAATGGCTCCACGCAGATGGCGTACAGTTGGCCTGACATGGGGCAGCCCTGACGTACTCCTCTGCGGAAGGGAATGGGAGCCGTCAAGGATCCGTTGACCTTGATGAGGCACTCCGCAGTGGTGTATAGAAGTCGGATCCGGGCCACAAAGTGCGGTCCGAACCCAAACGCCCGCAGAGTCCTCACCAGATACTCGTGATCCACCCTGTCGAAAGCCTTCTCCTGGTCAAGGGAGAGAAAGGCAGTGGGTACACCGGTCTCCTGAGCCAGGTAGACCAGGTCCCGGACCAGATGGATATTGTCCTGGATGGACCGGCCCGGGACCGTGTAAGACTGGTCAGGGTGGATCACTTGGGCCAGCACTGGGCCCAGACGGTTGGCCATTGCCTTAGCAAAGACCTTGTAATCGGTACAGAGGAGGGAGACCGGGCGCCAGTTCTTTAGTAGGCGGAGATCACCCTTCTTGGGCAGAAGGACCACTACAGCCCTCCGCCAAGACAGGGGCATCTCCCCGGTCGCCAGGCTCTCCCTCAGGACCATGGTGTAGTCCTCCCCCAAGGTCCCCCAGAAAGTGCGGAGGAACTCTGCTGTCAGTCCGTCCAGGCCAGGGGATTTGCCCCTTTGAATCTGATGGAGGGCCGCAGTCAGTTCGTCTAGTGTCAGGGGGGCGTCCAGACGCTCGGCACCCTCCGGGCCGACCGTGGTTAGACCTTCCCACAGATCACTGTACTCGTCCACGCCGGAGCTATCCGGTGAAAACAAGGTCCCATAAAAGGAACGAACCGCCGCGTTGATGTCTTCTGGTTCGGTGACGGGGGAGTCATCGTCAGCGAGCAGCTCCACTAACTGCTGACGGACTCCCCGCCATTTCTCCAGCGAGTAGAAGAAGGGTGAACCGCGGTCCAAATCGTGGAGCATTTGGATCCGCGACCTCACATACGCGCCTCGGGATTGCTGTAACTGCAGCTCCTTCAGCGCGTCCTTCTTCTCCTGGTATTCCCTCCAGAGGGTCGGGTCCCCACCGGTCTGACTTAGACGCGAATCCAAATCGAGCAGCTCACTCCCGAGCTGTCGGACCTTGGAATCGCGTCTCTTGGTAGACCCCCTAGTGTACTCCTGACAGAAACGCCGGATGTGGGCCTTGCCCACGTCCCACCATAGCCGCAGGGAGTGAAATCCTCCCCTCTTCCCCTTCCAAGTGGTCCAGAACCTCACAAACGAGTCCCGGAAGCGGCGATCCTCCAGCAGCCGGTTGTTAAAGTGCCAGTACGCGGACCCTCCCCTCGTGCGCAGCAGGGTAAACTCTGCCCACACCAGGTGGTGGTCCGAGCAAGGCATCGGCCGCATGGAGGCCGCCGAGACCCGGGAGACGTACGCCCGAGAAATGTACAGGCGGTCAATGCGAGAGCCACCCCCCTCTGACCTCCTGGAGAAGGCACTGGAGTCGGGGTGGAGGTTCCTCCAGGTGTCTACCAAGTCAAAGGAGCCCACGAGCTCCTTCAACTTCTTCACCGACTCCTGGCCGCGCTGGATACCTGAACGGTCTCCTTCCTCGAGGGTACAGTTGAAATCTCCCCCAAAGATCACGCAGTCGCCAGGGTCGATGGAGCTCAAAAGGGTAGACACCTCCCGGAACAGGCACGTCTGCAACACGGCGGGCTTGGGGGCGTACACGTTGACAAAATGCAACGGCACGCCATCCAGGCGCACGGCCAGGTGAAGCAAGCGGCCTGGCACCAATTCCTGGACCTTTAGGATTTCTGGCCGGAAATTCGGGGCCAGCAAAATGGCCACCCCACTGGAAATGGAGCTGAGGTGGCTCATGAAGACCTCACCACTCCACTCCAGGAGCCAGGTGGACTCGTCTCCTGGGATGGTGTGGGTTTCCTGCAGGAAGCTCACCGCATATTTCCCATCCCTCAGGGTTGAGAGATGGTTAAACCTGCGGAGAGGCCCCCTGCTGCCATTGATGTTATAACTGGCTATGGTGATCGCCATGTCAGAAGTACACTAGATCCCCTCACCAGTCCCCTGGTCACTGACAGCAGAGTCGCCTTTGCCGCTACGGACCCTAGATGGATTGGCAGTGCGTTTCACCTTCCGGATCTTGGCAACAAGGGACGCTCTACTGGTCCCTCTACCCTCAGCAGGAACGACGCTGCTCTGGGCCTCGGCGTCCTTTTCCAGGTCGTCCAAGAAAGACCTGAGCTGACGCCGGTCGTTCCCCTTCACCCCCATCCCTCCCTTCACCCCCGTCCCTCCCTTCACCCCCGTCCCTCCCTTCACCCCCGTCCCTCCCTTTCCCCTCCCCTTCCTTTTGAGGATGAGGTTCAGGGAGCTGGTGACCCCTTGTAAGTTCGGCCACCGGAGGGAGGCCAGTTTGGGCCGATGTTGGGCTCCTTCGGTGGCCGCGATGAACTCGCGGATCTCCTCCACTGGAATGAGAGGAGTGGCGTCGGGGGCAGCGAGAACATCCATTGACTCATTGCCCGAGGAGTCCTCTTCCACCCCCCCACTGCAGATGGAGTCACCGTTCCCATCCTTGGACACACCTTCTGTGCTTGAGACTCCCGCCCCACCCTGTGCAGCGGTTGCCTCTTCCCCACCCTCTGGTCTCACCTCCACCTCAGTCCCCACCGTGGGGCCAGTGGCAGAGGGGCCTTCCTCGGGTGTACCTGGGCAGTCAAGACCATTGACAGTGGGGTCTATCCCTCCACCAGTTGGGCCCAGAGTGGACTCTGGTGCCCCAGACTCAGGGAGTCCCTCTGGAGCCAGGTCCTGCGGGAGAGAAGGGCTGGTTTCCCCTTCCCCCTCCCCCCCTACTATCCCTAACTCCACAGGCGTGTTCTGCACCTCGTCCTGGGTGGGTTGCTCCTGGGCTTCCTCGGGTGCATGAATTGGGATTCCCTCCCCAACAGGAATCTCTCCCTGCTCCATTACACCCGAGTGGTCCCCATCACCACCCTCCCCAGAAACCCCTTCAGAGCATGGAACCGGGGCCTGAACCAGAGGGCAGGAGTCATCCTCCACCACAGCACTCCCCGCCCCACTGGAAGATTCCCCTATGTCCCCCTTCTGCTCCTCCCTGGAGAGATTCCTCCTTCTTTTTTTCGAAGGGGAGGAGCTCACAGACTCTGGGGTCACCTGAGCAACCCTAGTCTGCGGCTCCCCCTCCTCCCGCCCAATCCCCTCTGCCCCTGGCTGGATTATGGGGCTTGCGGACTCCCTAACGGGAGGTGACGGGATGGGTGGCAAAGTCTTATCCCCGGGGGGTTTGTTCCCCAGGTGCCTTATCTTCTTCGTCACCTTGCTCCCCTTCTTTTGACCCTCCCCATCCCCAGGGTTCCCTGGCTCAACTACAGGGGGAGTGGGAGTGGGGGGGGGAGGGGGGTTAGTGGCACCGGAGGCGGAGGCCTCCGCCCGGGATTTGGGGCAATTCCTCCGAATATGCCCCACTTCCTTGCAGGCGTGGCACCTCGGGCGGTCCGATGTCCAGAAGATGGTGAAGTCTCGCCCATCCTGCTGGACACAGAAGCGCCCGTCGACCACCTCCTCCCGGTCCAGCAACATTGTCAACTGGCGCCGGAGGGAGAGAACGTGCTGCAAGTCCTTCCTGCGGAACCCCATGGGTATTGGGGTGATGTCGGTTAGGATCTTCCCCAGGGTATGAAGGTGGGGAAGGAGGGCCTCGTTCTTGATGCAAGGCGGGACGTTGGATAGGACCACCCGCTGCGCGGTGGACCCCAGGGGCTCGACCTGTAGGAAAAGTCCACCCACTGTGACCCCTTTACATACAGTCGCGTTCACCCCCTCAACGGACTCCAGAAAGAACACGCCCTTCCCAAACATTTTTCCCACATACACAATGCCTACAGGCTTGGCTGCCGCTGCCACAGCAGCCGCGCAGTCCTCCAGGTTCATTTGGGGGGGCAAGTAGCACCTGACCCCATGTTCAAAGGGTAGGTTCCTCATGGGGAACCGGGCCCCCAGAGGAGCAGCCGAAGCAGCTGAAGCAGCCGCCTTAGCATAACTCCCCGAAGGCCCCGATCCCCCAGAACGCTGACCCTGCATGGTATCAGGCACTACAGTGAAACAAAAACACTGATACACAAAGACAAAGACAATCCAAAAGGCACGGGGCCAAGTCCAAACACACAAACAAGTGTAGAACAGTTCAAGGGAGGGAGGCGAGTGGTGTTGCCTCGAACGTCAATAATGGCGGCTCCCACTAGAAACTGCTGCGTCACGGCCTCTTGGCCCGGGTATCTCAGCTCTCCTGCGTTCCCTGGTGAGCTGCAGACTTTCTCAAGCAATCCCCGCTGGTCTTCGCTGCTCCTGCAGCAACGAAAGGGATTCACCTGCAGTCTGTTATTGTTGGAAGCCTATCTCTGATAGAGAGGAGGCTCCTTCAGCTCCAGGTCTCAAGGCCACAGAAGAAGGTCGAGGGTGTAGAAAACTCCCACACCGCACGAAAACCAGACCCGTCCGGTCAGTAGCGACGAGGCAGTGTGGGGGGGGTTGTTCTGGACGCAGGTGTATCAGTCCAGACAGGTTTTTCTCCCCCTTTTTGTGCGCCACAGTTTCCTGGCAGGTTGCCAGCCTCAGTAGTGGGAGCTGAGCAGTCAATTGATAACACCGCTCGCAGCCCCAAAACACACAGAAACCTTTTAAAAAGATTTCTGTAGCGTCGCAGCGATACCCAAGGATGTTTAGAGTACCGCTGTACCTCCTCCGAATTCCAAAAGATGTTTAGAGCTCACTCGTTCGAGTGATTGAGACAGAGCTCCGTAGCACCACACCTGAGCTTGGTGGGGATGACCGTGTTGAAGGCGGAGCTATAGTCTATGAATAGCATCCTCACGTACGTGCCCTGTCTCTCTAGGTGAGTCAGGACAGTGTGAAGAGCCAGAGAGATGGCGTCCTCTGTGGATCTATTTGCCCTGTATGCAAGTTGATGTGGGTCCAGTGAGTCAGGGATGCTGGATTTGATGTGTGAGAGGACCAGCCTCTCAAAGCACTTCATGACTATCGGCGTTAGGGCAACCGGGCGGTAGTCGTTCAGGTTGGAGATCTTTGCTTTTTTCGGCACCGGAACTATGATAGCCGACTTCAGGCACTTGGGGACCGTAGCCAGAGATAATGACAGGTTAAAGATCCTGGTGAATACCTCAGCCAGCTGTTCAGCACAGCACAGGAAATGCAACATCTGACCTTTTACCTCCTCCCTCGACTCCATCCAGGCACCCTGACAATCCTTCCAGGTGAGACAGAGGTTCACATGCACCTCCCTTAACCTCATCTACTATATCCGATGTCCCCGATCTGGCCTGTACGTCGGCGAGACAAAGCGTAGACTCAGTGACTGTTTTGGCTGAACACCTATGCCTGGTCCACCAAGGGCTACTGGATCTGGTCCACCAAGGGCTACTGCACTGAAATAAAATCTTGGCTTCAATCAAACTTCCTCAAACTCAATTGCAACAAATCTGAAATCATCATCATTGGTCCAAAAACGCTCACCAAATCCACCCAAAACTTCATCCTCAACATTGATGGTCTCCCAGTATCCACCTCACCTCACATCCGGAATCTTGGAATCATCCTTGATCAAACCCTCTCCTTTGACAAACACATCAAACACATCACAAAGACAGCCTTCTTCCACCTCAAAAACATTGCCCGTCTCCGTCCATCCCTCTCCTCCACAGCTGCAGAAACCCTCATCCACGCCTTCATCACCTCCCGTCTGGACTACTGCAACAGCCTCCTCTATGGCGCACCCTCAAAAATCATCAATAAACTTCAATACATTCAAAACTCCGCTGCCCGTCTACTCACACACACCTCGATCCGTGACCATATCACCCCCGTCCTTTATAAACTCCACTGGCTCCCCATCCCCCAGAGAATCCAGTACAAAATCCTCCTCATAACCTACAAAGCCCTCCATAACCTGGCCCCATCCTACCTGACCGACCTCCTCCACAGGCACACTCCCACCTGCACCCTCCGCTCTGCCGCTGCCAATCTCCTATCCCCCCACATCCGGACTAAACTCAGATCCTGGGGGGACAGGTCTTTCTCCATCGCTGCTCCCACCCTATGGAACTCACTACCCCAAACCGTTAGAGACTCCCCCACACTCACCACATTCAAAACATCACTGAAGTCTCACCTGTTCAGTACTGCCTTCAACCACTGAAGGTCACCTCACCTTCTGTCTCCTTTCTCTGTTCATTTATTTATTTACTTATTTATCTATTTATTCATTTCCCTATGTTCTCAAAATCTCTGTAAAGCGTCTTTGAGTATATGAAAAGCGCTATATAAATAAAATGTATTATTATTATTATTATCTCTCAGTAGCTAATCATTTTAACTCCCCTTCCCATTCCCACACTGACCTTTCTGTCCCAGGCCTCCTCCGTTGCCAGAGTGAGGCCACAAGCAAATTGGAGGAACAGCGCACCATATTTTGCTTAGGTAGCTTACAACCCAGTGGCATGAACATTGAATTCTCTGATTTCAGGTAACTTCTACGCACACTCCCCTCCCCTCTACCTTTCCTCTACCACCCCCCTTCTCCCCCGTCCTCCACCAAAAATTAGTTAACCAGTTCCAGTTAGTAACAATGCATTCCTCTTAGGATCACACCATTCCAAGCCAACAATTTGTCTATCAGGGAACCTCCCTGCCTGAGGTCGTCTGTTGCTGGCCCTGATTTGCCTGGTCTTTTCTTGTTTCCAATCACCCCACACAATCAGTCTGAAGAACGGTCCTGACCCGAAATGTCACCTATCCATTTTCGCCAGAGATGCTGCTTGACCTGCTGAGTTACTCCCAGCATTTTGTGTCTATTTTAAGTCCCAGTCTATATTGCAGAAGTTAAAGTCACCCACTATTGTCACCCACTATCAGCCACATTGTGAATCTTATGCATCTTAATCTTCTGGATCAGCCAAGCATGAGGGACCTTATCAAAAACCTTTCTAAAATCCAAGTGTACAACATCCACTGCCCTACCTTCATAAATCTCCTTAGTCACCTCCTCAAAAAACTCATTCAAGTTGGTGAGACACGACCTACCACATATAAAGCTTTGCTGGACATCCCTAATTAAGCCACTCTCTTCCAAATGGCTGTAAATCCTATCTCAAAGACTTCTCTCCAATAGGTTCCCTACCTCTGACGTGAGACTCATAGTTCCCTGGATTTTCTCTACTTCCTTTCTTAAACAAAGGAACAACATTGGCCACTCTCCAGTCCTCCTGGACCGTACCTCTGGTTAATGAAGAAACAAAGATCTTCATCAAGGCCCCTGCAATCTACTCTCTTGCCTCCCTCAATAACCCAGGATAGATCCCATCAGGCCCTGACGACTTATCCACCTTGATGTCCTTAAAGAGCCTCAGCACCACCTCCTTCTAGATCTCAAACTGCCCTAGCAGTTATACATAGCCCTGTTATGTATATATTTGGTCTGCCTCTTTTTATTAATTGTGTGTTTCAAAACTAGTCAGGGGCCAATAAGAAATTAGATTTAAGGTGCTTGGCAAGAGATCCAGGGGCGCCGTGCTGAAACAATTTTTTTACTTCTCAAAATGTAGTGATTTAGAATGCACTGCTTGATACATGTGACAATTAAATTGAATCTTGAATCTTGATAGGATGATGCAAACAGATTTAATTGAAAAATTCGGAAGACAACACAAATTCCGAAAGGCAAATAAAACACTCGCTCAAAGAGATATTCTGCTGTAATTTGAGAAATTGTACTGTAATTCGTGCAGTTGTCTTTGCAGCTCCAGGAACAGTTTTACAAACGTGGAGTATCCTTTTACGTATGTCTTTTAAATAGTGGTTGAAAATGACATTGTTTTTATTCCAAACAGTTGGGTGCGTTTGAGGCGGCTATTAATTGAAGAACTAGTCAAGTCAAGTCAAGTCAATTTATTTGTATAGCACATTTAAAAACAACCCACGTTGACCAAAGTGCTGCACATCTGACTAGGAAAAAAAGAAACATACAGTGGCAGGCAGCCAAAACACAACGGCGCGGCCATCTTGAACAAAATGTTAATTCAATCACCCACAGTCCAACAATAAAAGCACTAAACAGGCACCCAAATTACCCAACCCCAAAAACCCCCCAAAACACAGTCCAACAATAGAAGCATTAAATAGGCATTCAAATCACACACCCCAAAACCCCCAAAAACACAGTCCAACAATAAAAGCATCAAACAGGCACTCAAACCACCCAACCCCAAAAACACACAAAAAAAGAAACATCCATCAAAGAAACATCCATCACAGTGAGTCTCCTCCAGTCCTCTCTCTCCTCACTGTGATGGAAGGCCACAATGTCTTTCCCTTCTCCTGCTGTCCTCGCCCGCGGTCAGGTTGTTGTGGTTGCAGGCCGCACCGGACGGTCCACAGCGGGCCAAGCCCAAGGCGCGTCGCGTCGCAGCCGCTCCCGCAGCCTCCGAAGACGGCCGGCTCCGCTGATGATAAGTCCGATCCGGGGCGGGCGAACACGCTGTCGCTGCCGCTGTTGCTGCACGTCGGGGCGGTCGTGGCTCCCGACATTGAAACCCCCGCCCAGCAGAGAAATATCCCGCGGCCATCTTAGGCCGCGCCGGACGGTGAAATGTCCGCGCCCCAAGCCCCGCGATCCGGGGTGGGCGAACACGCTGCCGCTGCCGGAGCTCCCGATGTCGGAATCCACGCGGCCCGAACCTAAGGCAAGTCGCAGCCGCTCCCGCAGCCTCCGAAGACGGCCGGCTCCGGTGATGGTAAGTCCGATCCACGGACTTGGATGGTAAGTCCGATGGAGGCTGACAGCTCCAGGAGTTGGGCCGATGGTAGGCCGCAGCAGGAACGGAGACACGGCCCAGAAAACAAAGGTCGGGTCTCCGTTCGGAAGGGACACATATTTACAGTGTTAGTTTCCCCCTCCCCCCCACATACACACATAGTACACAAACACAAAACACCACATCACAACTACAACTAAGACAAAAAAACCAACAAAAACACAAAGACAAATGGACCGCAGGTGAGCGGCAGCTGCTAGGGCAGTGCCGCCATTTTGTAAACTAGTCAGACAAAAGATCACGCAGCCTCTCAGAAATAACAGGAATTTTAAATACGTGCGGCAAACCCCTGGGCTGCTTTTCCCAACTCAGGCCTTTTTCTTTATCAAGATGGCATTTTATGCTAAATGTGGGCTAAGGCATATTTCAGTCTTTTGGCCGTCATTCTCGTACCAAAGTAGTTGATAAGAATAGCCCCTCATAATCATCTTTAGAATATTAAAAATCTTGTAATAGTCTTATTTCCTATTTACAATATTTTGTTTGTACAATAGCATAAAACACATGTTTCGTGTATAATACTATTGTACTCGTGTCAATGCTCGTGCAGTAAAGATTTACGCATGTATGAAACGATAAGTGATGTTCTGCAGCAATGAAATTAAAACTAATACGAAGTTGTCCCACAATTTGTCATATAGTCACAAAGCAAAATTGATATTTAAATGATTAATTTATCTTTTATTTACTTTGGTGTCACCTTATCTTAAGACGTTGATAATGTAAGGCATAGGAAGTAATTAAAACTTATGATATTCTGTAGCAAATCACCCTGCTCTTTCAGACGACGCATTACACTTCCCATTAATCCATCTTGAATTGATTTGTTAATGTTAATGGGTTCTCAAAAAAATCTTGTTAAAAAACTCTTCCCGAACACACGCGTCGTGCTGCGATGTAGTCTTTTTACGTAACTGTCATGAAAGGTTTGATTTAATTAATACTGGATTGATATTTATTATTTATTTGAATGCATAGAATCTTTCTCTTCTTCGGTCCCTACACTCCTTACAAAACATTCTAATATTAAGCCACTTAAGTAGAAATAGATTTTTATTTGTTTCTTTTCCATCGGCCATGCTCAAGATCTGAGAGTACATGTATTTATTGCATGTATTTTGTAACTTTGCCTTCGCTACTCTTAATAAATCTATATGTGCACAGTGGAAGGTTTGTTTAGCTTAGCATTGGTGGGAAATTGCTTCAGTGGCAATGAGTAGTGCTTAGGTCCCTTCGTAATGTCGTCATGTACAAAACCTGACATCTAGCTGATTAAAATTCTATATCTGTGTGTTTTAATATTAGGAATTCAAAATCGCCCAAAAATGGTTATATAGGGTAATGGCACTGCACTCCACTGCTTGCCATTTGCCTGCTGCTTCCCTGACTGAGGCACACAGCCAGCTCTACCATTAGCTACATAGTAGTTTCCACTGGATATCAAGTCTCTAATGCTACTTAAATACAGCCAGCAGTTCCTGAACCTCAGGGTAAAGAATTGTGGTTTAAACATAGAAACATAGAAGATAGGTGCCCTTTGAGCCAGCACCGCCATTCAATATGATCATGGCTGATCGCCCAAAATCAGTACCCTGTTCCTGCTTTCTCCCCATATCCCTTGATTCCCTAAGAGCTATATCTAACTCTCTCTTGAATACATCCAGTGAATTGGCCTCCACTGCCTTCTGTGGCAGAGAATTCCAAAGATTAGTAACAAACAAAGTAGTTTTGTAGCAGACAAAGGGGAAGCTTATGAGAAAGCGCCCAAAAGACTTTGGGGGGTCTTGGTACAGACTCCTCAACCCATTAGGAATCCCTTTGGAAAATAGTTCCATTAGTGGGAAGAAATGATCAAGTTGATTAATGTTGAGAACTTGGCTGCAATGCTGCAATACCTTCATAGCCTGAGCCTAGATGGCCAGGTGAGTTTATTGATCTGTGGGTCACAACACTTACAAATCTGTTGCTCATGGTACTGCGCGTAGCACCCACAAAATTCCCTCATTCTTGTGCACTACACTTGACATTTGCATCAGATTCCCACATCCATGAGTCATAGCAGAGACCAGCACAGATGCGGGCCCTTCAACCCACTATGTCCATGCTGACCTTTTTGCCCTTTTTGCCCATCTGCAGTAATTCAATTTACCCACGTTGGATCCATGTCCTTCTATGCCTTGCCTATTCATGTGCTTATCTAAGTATCTCTCAAAAGTAGTGATTACATTTGATTCCACCACCTCTCCTGACAGAGGGTCCAGATATCAACAACTCTGTATTAAAAAAAGCACTTGCTCCTGAAAAATCTCCTTTAAAATGTCATCACATCCTGAACCCATGCCTTCTTCTTTTTGAAGTGGAAAACATGAAAATGGCAGAAAGGAAACTGCCCGCTGCGGTTAGAGGTCAAGTCTCCAAGACTTTGCCACCGGAATTCTTCAGGGTAGTATCCGAGGCCCAGTCATCTTCAATTGCTTCATCAATAACCTCCCTTCATCATAAGGTCCGGAGTGCTGGTATTTACTGGGGATTCCTATTGTAAAAGCTCAGTAAAAGAAGCAG
Organism: Rhinoraja longicauda; assembly: GCF_053455715.1. Taxonomy (NCBI): domain Eukaryota; kingdom Metazoa; phylum Chordata; class Chondrichthyes; order Rajiformes; family Arhynchobatidae; genus Rhinoraja; species Rhinoraja longicauda. The sequence continues at coordinate 32,038,766 of NC_135973.1, read as the reverse complement.
ACCTCACCTTTCTATTTTAATGTCATTCAGGCACAGGCTGATAAGTGGCATGTAAGATTCACACTACAGAAAAGCCAAAGTCTATCTCCAACAAGAGAGAGTTTATCTACCTACCCTTGACATTTAATGACATTACCATCATCAAGTTCCCAGCCATTGGTACCTTGAGGGTAGCGTCCATAAGCACTGAGCCAACAAGTGGAGGTCATAGATTTGGTACCCTGCAGCGTGATTTGATTCTTAACATTAAGGCCCTTCCACCAAGGCACAATCCAGGAAAGTGATGGAATACCATACCATTGCCAGCATGATAGCAGCCCCAGTACAATTTTAAAAAGCTTGACACTATCCAAGACAAAGGGAGCAGTTTGATTGGTATCTCATTCACTACTCTAAGCATTTGTTCTTTCCACCACCAGTGCAAAGTGGCTGTAGCGTCTTTCATTTGCAAAATTTCAAACAAGAATGATGGAAGACCTCAGCTATTCCAGCAGTGTATGTGGAAAGAGAAATCAATTAATATTCGGGTCAGAGACTTTGTCAGAATTGATTTCTAAGGAAGGGTCACTGATCCAAAGCATTAACTGGCTTCTCTCTCCACACAAGTTGTCTGACTAGCTGAGTTCCTCATATCTGTTTCTTGTTTCAGATTAATGCGGTTTAATTTGCTTTCCGTCTACAAAATACACAAATGTAACTGTTCTGACAGCATGATTTTATCCCACAATCTCAAACACCAAAATGGACACGAGGAGTATGGGAACGCCAACACCTGAATATTCCCTCAAAGTCATACACCAGTTGACGTAGAACTGTGTCACTGTTTCCTGTCGCTAGATCTAATTCTTGAAACTCCTTTCATGAGAAAGGACAGCAGTGGTCCCAGAAAGTGGCACACCACCAGCTTTCAAAGGCATTTAAGGATGGAAAACAAATTATGGTCTTCTTAACAATGCCCAGATGGCAATCAATAAATAGATAATTTAATCTACTTTATACTTTACTGGGTGGCATGGTGGCGCAGCGGTATTGCTGCCTTACAGCGCTTGCAGCACCGGAGATTCGGGCTCGATCCTGACTACGGGCGCCGTCTGTGCGGAGTTTGTACGTTCTCCCCGTGACCGCGTGGGTTTTCTCCGAGATCTTCAGTTTCCTCCCACACTCCAAAGACGTACAGGTTTGTAGATTAATTGGCTTGGTGTATGAGTAAATCGTCCCTAGTGTGTGTAGGATAGTGTTAATGTGCGGGGATCGCTGGTCGGCACGGACTCAGTGGGCCGAAGGGCCTGTTTCCGCGCTGTATCTCTAAATTAAACAAAACTAATCTAAAACACTAAACTTATGCATTATTTCCAAAATCTCTATTCATGAAAACTGTGGACCCATGTCCACCTTCTTGACTAGGTAATTACTGCAATGGTTTATTGGTTTACATTGGTCAATTTACATAGAACATTTATTCATATCCTTGGAGCTGTTGCCTCTGATGGATTTGTCTTTTGTTTCCTGGATTTTGGAGATGGGCAGGATAATCAGAGAAGAAAAAGAATGGGCATGTTTCATGACTATTGTCCAGGGATTGATTGGTCACCTGAAGAAAATATGGATGGATATTAAGCAGCTTCATGAAATTTCAGGTTTGAAATGTGGTGCAAATGGAATGTGGGGAGTTAGCTTTAATAAATTATTAGCAATAAGCCCGGAGTGTTTATTGGAATCCTTTATGCATTTCTGCTGTTCTGAGCTTCATTGTCTAATCAAAAGCCCTACCTCATTGTTATGAATGTAACAGAGGTGATGCGCTAACGGTGCCCCCATGTTGTGTGAACTGCTCGGAAACACTAAAGTGGAATCAGTGTCCTAAACCTGAGCTAGCTTATTGCAGTTCAAGGCATTCAACTCTGCTTAGCGTCTATACTTGCTTGCTTTTCTAAGAAATCCTGCAATGAAGTTCCATGCCCAGTTGCTGTAGTTGATTTCCCCAGTCTGGTGCAGCATCTTCTGGTTGTTATTTCTGTGCATTTTTTGGCACCCCAAAGCTATAATGGTGATTAATTTCAGTCACTTAACCTGCGAGGTAATTTGCTTATTTATATTTTGTTGGGAGTTTTGTCTGATGGAAATGTTTTACTCGAAGCTTTGACACATACTGTAAACCATAGCTTTTCTTCCATAAGTACAATGCATGCATCAGAGCAGTGAGCTTATACCTAAATTCTCATTGTGCATTCATGGCCGTAGAAATCCCACCGTCATATCACAGACCTCAAGAGTCAAGAGTCAAGTGCGCTTTATTGTCATATGTCCCAGATAGAACAATGAAATTCTTACTTGCTGCAGCACAACAGCATATGTAAACATAGCACACTGTAAACAATATAATAAACGAGAGAGAAAGAAAAGGAAAGAGCGGCACGGTGGCGCAGCGGTAGAGTTGCTGCCTTACAGCGAATGCAGCGCCGGAGACTCAGGTTCGATCCTAACTACGGGCGCCGTCTGTACGGAGTTTGTACGTTCTCCCCGTGACCTGCGTGGGTTTTCTCCGAGATCTTCGGTTTCCTCCCACACTCCAAAGACGTACAGGTATGTAGGTTAATTGGCTGGGTAAATGTAAAAAAAATTGTCCCTGGTGTATGTAGGATAGTGTTAATGTGCGGGGATCGCTGGGCGGCGTGGACTTGGTGGGTCGAAGGTCTTGTTTCCGCGCTGTATCTCGAAAAAAAATCTAAAGAAAAAAAAAAAGTTCAGTGTGTGTATACAATATATACAAATATATATAGATCATAGATATAAGATGTATCTATACACACATGCACACATACACATATGTACACACACAAAACAAGCAATAATAGTGCAATAATAACAATAATTACCTCTTTTTTTTTGGTGGTCATATGCATAAATCACACAAAACTGTACTCAGAAACACATTAGCAAATTTTCAGTGTTTCCAACTGGTTTCTGCATTGTAAGTCATTTTCTTTGCAATGATAGGGCTTCATTCCAGCTCTAAATTTTTGTTTGACAGTCTAGTAACAAGGCAAGTGCTAGCTACCTTTCGGATGAGATGTTAACGAGAGGGTCCACTGCCCGCTCAGGTGTGCAGCGAAGATGCAGCAGCACAATGTCAAAAAGAGAGTGGTTAAACCAAGTGTTCCTTGTAATATTTATGCTCAATCAGCGCCACAAAGATGGATTATCTGGTTATTATTACCAGGAGTTAGTTGTTAGAAAATTGGCATTTTCTACTTTACAATATTGTAGGGAAACATTTCTAGAAAGAAAAACCATTCCGATCATGAAATGCAAAATGCAGCTTAGACACAAAATGCTGGAGTAACTCAGCGGGGCAGGCAGCATCTCTGGAGAGAAGGAATGGGTGACGTTTCAGGTCGAAACCCAGATGGGTCTGAAGAAGGGTCTCGACCCGAAACGTCGCCCATTCTTTTTCCCTGTTCTGCTGAGTTACTCCAGCATTTTGTGTTAATTTTCGGTGTAAACCAGCATCTGCAGTTCCTTCCTACACACCAATCATTAAATGGTTTAGCGGCAACAAGTGGCTTTGGAAAAGATGCTATAAAAACAGGTCTTTTGTTACCTTTTTATCTTTTTGACAGGCAGCTTTGTGTGTGAACCTGTTATTTAAGCCTTCTTTTATGGGAAATGCTATGTCACAGAGCCATATTTTTTTGTTTTAATTGTAAACATGGCATTGGATAATATGTATGAGTTCACTTTGCCTAATATCAATTTTAATTTAATAATGAAATATTGATTATTAATTTCAATTAATAATCAGAGTACATGAAGTATTGAAAGTCTGTAAACAATCAGACAGTTTCCTGCAATTAAGTCATTGTTATGGAACTTTAGTTCATTCCAAGAAATATATTTGTCAGAGCGTGCTATATTTGAATGATACAGGAGAATGGCTACAAAATCTCATTTATCTCTCTGTCCCCTAAAAAGATCAATTTACCAATTAACATAAAAACGTACTATTTTTACAGATTAAATTCCAATGAGCAGCAGCCACTTTCTCTTAAAGCCTGTCTGCCACATAAAGACGATAAGCTAAGAAAAAGCAATAATATTCAGTGTGAAGAAGGGTCTTGACCCGAAACATCGCCCATTCCTTCTCTCCTGAGATGCTGCCTGACCTGCTGAGTTACTCCATCATTTTGTGAATAAATACCTTCGATTTGTACCAGAATCTGCAGTTTTTTTCTTAACACTAAATAATATTCATGGAGTAAGTTTGACCAAATGAAAGATCTGGAAACAGCAACTGCATGATAGTGTTCAAATGAATCTAATTTCAACACGATGTGTAGCTGATGCACTCCTATCCAAACCTTTTGAAGAACACCTTTAGTTAAATTGATTTTCCGTAAGTAGTCATCCGGCAGCCTGACCTGACAGCAGTTTTAACATAAGCTCATCAAAAATATTTCACCCTTTTAAAAAGGTATTGTGGTTGTAAATCAGACATCCAGATATTTCCTCGGGAGCTTAATTGGAGGATCTGTTTGAAGCCACCGTGTTGGCTCAGTGCTCATCCTGCATTTATTTTTCATTAGTTGTAATTGCAGATATTTCCTCCCAATCATCCCAACATAACTGGTAGAGTATATTCTATGACATTTCATTATCGCACTATTTTTTATTGTTTCTTTTGACATAGAAGGCCATTTGGCTCATTGAGTCCATACTGATTCTCAGAGCTGTCCGATCAATTTCATTCTACCATTTTTTTTCCACGACCTATTGTCTTTCACATTTCCATCATCTCCCCTTTAATTCGCCTGCCACTCTTTTACATAGAAACATAGAAAATAGGTGCAGGAGGAGGCCATTCGGCCCTTTGAGCCAGCACTGCCATTCATTGTGATCATGGCTGATCGTCCACAATTAGTGCCCAACTTCTCCCCATATCCCTTGATTCCACGAGCCCCCAGAGCTCTATCTAACTCTCTCTTAAATTCATCCAGTGATTTGGCCTCCACTGGCAACATTTAAAGTAGCCAACCTACCATCCTCCACATGGCAGGATTAAACGTGGGAGGAAACTTCAGCAACCAGGCAAAACGCCCCGCAATCAGAAGGAGAACATGCAAACACCACAGAGTAACTCAGCAGGTCAGGCAGCATCTCAGGAGAGAAGGAATGGGCGACCTTTCGGGTCGAGACCCTGCTGAGTTACTCCAGCATTTTGTGAATAAATACCTTCGATTTGTACCAGCATCTGCAGTTATTTTCTTACAGCACCAAAGGTCAGGGCCACTGGAGCACTGAGGTAGCAGTGCTCCCTGCTACTGTGCCCCACATGGATGGGAGTAGGACATTTGAGTCCGTTTGTGAACCAACATTTGTAATGTAAGAGTACCCGCACAGGTTTTCAGGGTTGTCAAATATGGTATATGCTCCGGTATTTGAGCAGTCTGACAAATCGCTGAGCCTCCTGCTGACTCGTGACTGTCGCTAGATTAAGGATTTTGTCCTTGGTCTCGTCTGGTATTATGCGATTTCCTTTAACCCACTGAATGTCCAGAAACTGAACAGACTGACGATCCCTGTACCTTGGAAGGGTTAAACTCCCATCCCTGAGTTCGCACATGTTCTAGAGGACTAGATATATGGGTTAATTTCTGATAAGTTGGTGCTGAAAATCAACGGGCAATTTATTACATGGGCTGGGACAGATTTGGGCCTAATGCATTTATTTTTAGTTTAGTTTAGAGATACAGTGCGTAAACAGGCCCTTTGGCCCACTGAGTCCCCACCAACTAGCGATCCCCGCACATTAACACTATTCTACACACACTAGGGACAATTTACACTTATACCAAGCCAATTTACCTACAAACCTGTAAGTCTTTGGAGTGTGGTAGGAAACCGAAGATCTCGGAGAAAACCCACACGGTCATGGAGAGAATGTACAAACTCCGTATAGACAGCACCTGTAGTCGGGATCGAACCCGGGTCTTCGGCGTTGCAAGTGCTGTTAGGCAGCAACTCTACCGCTGTGCTACCATGCTGCCATTTCTGCCAGAACCAGAACCAGAACCAGAATCCGCTAACCTGGCTACTCCCGTTTAGAAACGCTAAACCGATTACGACTGCCTTTGGTGCACCCTTCCTATCACCATCACCATCTTTTCATACTAGGCTGTTCCAATAAAGGTAAAAGTCTAGCATTTGACCAATATATTGTGGTGGCTCCCAAGGGTCGGGCCATTCCACTATCGACCCCCTCGGCATGGGAATGGACTAGTCCAGAGGCGGCCCTTAGCTACAGGGATAAAGGGCAGGGGTTTAGGCGCGATCGTTCTCTTGCAGACCTGATTGGACAAGAGAACAACAGCAACTAAAATTCCTCCCGAAACACCTGGCTCCGCGCCTTCATTTCGGGCTTAACGCCGTGCCACATTGGTGACCCCGACGCTCCGTTGGTGTCGTAATGGAGTCAAAAGACAGAGCCGCTGGTCTGTCCGCCTCAGAGGCCGACCAGGCCCTGTCTCTCGACGCGGTCTCTGTTAAACTACCGACGTTCTGGACCGCCTGGCCTCGCGTCTGGTTTCAGCAGGCGGAGGCCCAATTTCAGCTGCGAGGCATTACGGTGGACGACACCCGCTACTTCTACCTGTTGGGGCCCCTCGACCAGGACACGGCCGGAGAGGTCACCCAGTTCCCCCCGGCCAACGATAAATACCTCGGCCTTAAGGAGCTGCTGCTCCAGATTTACGGGCTCAGCCGGATGGAACGGGCTGCCAGGCTCCTTCATATGGAGGGCCTAGGCGACCGGCGACCATTAAGCCTCCTTAATGAGCTGGTCGCGCTGCTGGATGGGCACACGCCATGCCTCATGTTCGAGTACGTTTACCTGCATCTGCTGCCGGCCGACATCTGCCTGCAGCTCACCGACGCCTCGTTCTCCGACACCCGGACCCTCGGCAGGCGCGCTGACGCACTGTGGATGACGCGCCGGGATGACGTCAGCGTGCCGGCCGTCACTCCAGCAGTGCCCGATTTCCTCCAGTCGGGCGGGGGTGCTGTGGAGGGAGTGACAGCTGCGCCCCGGAGGCCTGAGCCGTTGCGGGTCCCGCACCTGCAGTCCCGCACCAGCAGGCTCCAGGCAGCATCAGCAGGAGGCACTGGTGCTATTACTACCAGCGCTGGGGTGCTGCAGCCCGACAATGCCGCCAGCCATGCACGTTCCCTGGAAACGCCAGGGCCGGCTGCCAATAATCCCCGCGGCGGCCGGCCAGATTCACCGCCTCTTCGCCTGGGATCGGCGCTCCGGGGGCCGCTTCCTCGTGGATACCGGGGCGGAGCTGAGCATCCTGCCCCCTTCGCTGGTGGACATTGGTTCCGGAAAGCGGGGGCCCGTCCTCAGCCCCATCCGTACATATGGGGTTTGCACGGTCCCGATCGTTTTCGGCTCCTGTCGTTTCTCGTGGCCGTTTACCATCGCCGATGTCTCCCAGCCGTTGCTCGGTGCCGACTTCCTCCGGGCTCACTCCCTCCTGGTAGACGTCAGGCGGCAGCGCTTGGTCCACGCCGCCACGATGGAGCCAATTGCGCTGCGTCTGGATGAGCCGATTGCACACCCCCTGTCGTATGTGAACTGTTTTGCTTGGGACTTGGCCGAGTTCCCGGACATCCTGACCCCACAGTTCCGGTCGTCGACCCCCAAGCACGGGGTGGGGCATTACATATTAACTACCGGCCCACCCCTCCATGCACGAGCATGCCGACTGACGCCTGATAAGCTACGTCTGGCCCGGCAGGAGTTCCGCACGATGGAGTCCTTGGGGATCGTCCGCCCTTCAAACAGCCCATGGGCGTCCCCACTCCGCATGGTCCCCAAGGCAAGCGGGCCTGGCGACCTTGCGGGGATTATCGGCGGCTGAATGCCGCTACCGCCGCGGACCGATACCCCGCGCCCCACATCCAGGACTTCAGCGCCCATTTGTCCAGGGCTGCAATATTCTCCAAAGTGGATCTGGTGCGGGGCCATAACCAGATCCCGGTCCACCCGGAGGATGTGCCCAAGACAGCAATTATTACGCCATTTGGATTGTATGAGTTCGTGCGGATGCCGTTTGGCCTTAAGAACCCTGCGCAGGCATTTCAACGGTTAATGGACGGGGTGTGTCGCGTTCTTGAGTTTCTGTTCGTCTTCCTGGATGACATCTTGGTGGCCAGCCGCTCGCAGCAGGAGCAATGTGCCCACCTCCGGCGGCTCTGTCAGCAGCTCAGCGAGCACGGTTTGGCTGTCAACCTCGTGAAGTGGCTGTTTGGGGTGACCACCATCGACTTTCTCGGCCACCGCGTGACTTCACAAGGTACGGTTCCCCTGCCGGTCAAGGTCGATGCCATCCGCCGGTTTCCCCGTCCATCCTCGTTGCGCGGCCTGCAGCAGTTCGTCGGCATGGTGGCCTTTTATCACCGTTTTGTGCCATCCGCGGCCCACATCATGCGGCCGCTGTATCATCTTCTGGCGGGGAGGCGTAAGGACGACGTGTGGACCGACGAGGCGGTAACAGCTTTCGACGGCGCGAAGGAAGCCCTGGCTCGGGCTGCGCTGCTGGTTCACCCGCGGAAGGATGCCCCGACCGCCCTTACGGTGGACGCCTCGGAGTCGGCGGTTGGTGCCGTACTGGAGCAACTGACGGATGGGGGTTGGCAGCCCCTGGCCTTCTTCAGCCGGCACCTCAACAATGCCCAGAGGAAGTACAGCGCATTTGACTGCGAGCTCCTAGCTCTGTACCTGGTGGTGCGCCACTTCCGCTACTTCCTGGAGGGCCGCCCATTCACCGCTTACACGGACCACAAGCCGCTCACGTTCGCCCTGGCAAAGGTTTCCGACCCGTGGTCCGCACGATAGCAACGCCAGTTGGCGTACATCTCGGAGTACACCACCTCCATCCGCTTCATCGAGTGGAAGGAGAACCGGGTGGTCGACGCATTGTCCCGCCCCGCCGTCGACGCCGTTTTCGAGGTGGCGACCGGCAGTGACTATTCTGCCCTGGCGGAGGCTCAGCTCATGGACGGTGAGATGCCCGCCTACCGGACAGCCATCTCCGGCCTTCGCCTTGAGGATGTCCCTCTCGGCCCTGGAGGAGCAACAATACTGTGCGATGTGTCGTCCGGTCAGCCACGCCCCATCGTCCCTGCCGCCTGGCGCTGGAGGGCTTTCGACGTGATCCACGGGCTGGCTCACCCATCAATCCGGGCGACGACGGCACTTGTGGTTGCTCGGTTCATGTGGCACGGTCTGCGCAAGCAGGTTGGCCACTGGGCCCGCACCTGCATTCTGTGCCAGACGGCAAAAATCCAGCGCCACTCCAGGGGTTCGGTTTACCACGCCGGCGTTTCGACCACCTGCACGTGGACATTGTGGGCCCTCTCCCGCCGTCCCGGGGCATCACCTACCTCCTCACGGTGGTGGACCACTTCACGCGGTGGTTGGAGGCCATACCGCTGGCCAACACAGCCACAGCTACATGCGCCCGTGCGTTGTCCGCGCACTGGATTGCTCGCTTTGGGGTGCCGGTGGACATCTCGTCGGATCGAGATCACAGTTCACCTCTGAGCTGTGGGCGGCCATGGCTCACCTGTTGGGCGTGCGGCTACACCACACCACGGCCTATCACCCGCAGGCAAATGGCCTGGTGAAGAGGTTCCACCGGTGGATGAAGGCAGCACTGAAGGCGCGACTCTCCGGCCCGGACTGGATGGACGCACTACCATGGGTCTTGCTGGGCATCTGGACTGCCCACGGGTCGCCGCTCACGGTGCCCGGGGAGTTCGTGCCGTCGGCGCTGGGGCAGCAGGGACTGCCCTCATCCACCCTACAGCGCCTTCGCGAGCGAGTTGGCAAGCTCGCACCCGTGCCGACGTCCCGCCATGGGACATTCCGCCCGCACGTGCCATCGGCCCTCCGGGACTGCCCCTATGTTTCCCTGTGCCGTGACGCCCACCAGACGCCGCTCCAGAGGCCGTATGAGGGCCCGTTCCGGGTGCTGGAGCACGGACAGACAACCTTTGTGTTGGACATGGGGGGCCGGCCGGAGGCCGTGTCGATTGACCACTTAAAGCCGGCACATTTGGACATTGCCCAGCCTCGGCCGCAAGGTTGCCCTCCATTGCGGCTCCCTCCACCTGTCCCTCCACCTGTGCCTCCGCCGGCCCCTCTGATGGCAGACTTCCGTACGCGGTCCGGTCGGGTTGTGCGCCCGCCGGTGCGTTTTGTGCCTCCTGTTCAGGGGGGTGGGGTCCTGTGGTGGCTCCCAAAGGTCGGGCCATTCCACCATCGAACCCCTCGGCACGGGAATGGACTAGTCCGGGGGCGGCCCTTAGCTAGAGGGATAAAGGGCAGGGGTTTAGGCACGATCGCTCTCTTGCAGACCCGACTGGACAAGAGAACAACAGCTAATAACATCCCTCCCGAAACACCTGGCTCCTCGCCTTCATTTCGGGCTTATCGCCGCGCCACAATATAACCAATGAGAATGTAAGAACCTTGTGGATGGGTGCACAACTAAAAACTTCTGTAAGTGTCAGCCTCCAAGTGAAAGATGCTGGTCCTGAAATTAGTTTTTTTCCTCGTTTCTGTGAGTGGGAGACCAGTGTAAATGTTCAGCTCTTTATTTCTTACATCTATGCAAGGTGCCGCACGTTAAGATGGTCCCATAAAGTCACATTACAATCCATGGTAAACTGCTAAATTCAATCCAAAACTGGCTTGGTCGTAGAAGACAGGGTGCCATGGTAGGGGAGTGATTTTCTGACTGAAAGTCTGTGTCCAATGGAACTCCATAAGGATTAGCGCTAGGATCTCGGTGTTTGTCGTATATATTATTGATTCAGGTGAAAATGTAAGTGGTCTAATTTGTAAAGTAGGAGATTACTTGAAAAAGTTTGGTGGAGTTGGGGATAATGAGGAAGGACGCCAAAGGATAAAGTGGACCAGTTGGAAATTTGGGCTGATAAATGACAGATCAGGACATTTTGGGAGCAATTTGTGAGTTCAAGTGCAAGAGGAAAGCATGTAGCAAGTGGCAGAACTCATTAGAAATAGTGACATCCAGAAGGATCTTGGGGTATTATCCCATTGCTCTCTGAAAGTAGCACACAAGTGATAGGGTGATAATGCAGAGATATTTGCCTTCCGTTGATGTCCAATCTACTACTGTGCTGAGGCAGGTGCCAGCTCTCAGTCCCCTCCTCATACCAATCCCTAGACCACGGTCCCACAGATGAACAACAGGCCATCATCTTCCAGACCACTGTTGATCTCATCACCTCTGGCCATCTCCCCTCCACAGCCTCCAACCATATTGTTCCCAGCCCCACGCTGCCCGCTTCTATCTCTCTCTCAAAATCTATGAACAGGACTGCATTGGCAGACCTATTGTTTCTGCCTGCTCCTGCCCACAGATCTCATCTCCAAATACCTTGATTTCATCCTACCCCCTCCCATCCAGTCCAATCTGACCCACATCCGAGACACCTCGTATGCTCTTCAACTCTTCAATAACTTTCAATTCCTGGTTCTAAATCGCCTCATCTATATCATGGATGTCCAGTCCCTTTATACCTCCATCTCCCACTGTTTCAGGGCCCTCTGGTTCTTCCTTGAACTGATACACACTCAGTTTCCCTCCACTAACACTCACCTTCAATAACTTCTCTTTTGTTTCCCCCCACTTTCTCCAACTTAAAAGTGCAGCCACGGGCACTTGCATGGGCCCCAGCTGTGCCCACCTTTTTGTTGGTTACATCGAGCAGTCCTTGTTCCAGATGTACTCTGGCAACATCCTCCGACTCTTTCTTTGCTCCATTGATGACTACATCGGGGCTGCCTCCCGCACCTGTGCAGAACTCATTGATTTCATTAACGTGATCACAAATCCTGCCCTAAAATTCACTTGTACTGTCTCTGACACCTCCATCTCCTTTCTTGGTCTCCCTGTCTCCGTCACAGGGACAGACTACCAACTGACATCTACTACAAACCCACCAACTCACAGTTATCAGGACTAAACTTCCTCCCACCCTGCCTCTTGCAATACGCTATCCCCCGTTCTCAATTTCTCTGTCTTTGCTGCATCTGCTCCCAAGGCGTCTGAGATGTCCTCTTTCGTTAGTAAACAAGGTTTCCCTCCTGCTGTCATAGATCGATCCCTCACCTGCGTCTCCTCCATGTCCTGTAGTTCTGCTATCGCCCCCCCTCCTCCAGATGGAACAAGGGTAGAGTTCCCCTGGTCCTCACCTTTCATCCCAGCAACGTCTGCATCAAACACTTCATTCTCTGAAATTTCCACCACCTTCAATGTGATTCCACTCCCGGTCACATCTTCCCACCCCTCACTGCCTTCTGCAGAGACTGCCCCCTCCACAGCTCGTTGGTTCACTCATCCCTTCTCACCCAAACCATTCCCTTCACAGGAACTGCAGGAGATGTAACACCAGTCCCGAATCACTCCTACCTCACATTATTCCAGGGACCCTGCAGTCCTTCCAGCTGAGATGGAGGTTCATGTGCACCTCCTCTAATCTCATTTACTGCATTCAGTGTTCCCATTGTGGCTTCCTTACATCAGTAAGAACAAGCATTGATGAGGTGACCGTTTCGTCGAACTTGCGCTAGGATCGATAAGGCTTACTGTATCTCCCGCTTGCAATCCATCATAAAACCCCTTCCCATTCTCAGGCTGACTTTCTGTCCTGGGCCCCCTCCAATGCCAAAGTGAGGCCACACGCAAATTGGAGAAGCAATATCTCACATTCCATTGGGTAGCTTATAACCTAATGGTATGAACATTGAATTCTCCAATTTTAGGTAACTCACCTACAGACAATCTTCTTTATCATCCGTCTTTTATCCCCCTCTCTTTCTTATGCCCCACCTATACTCACACCCATTTTTTCTCTTCCCCCTCTCCCATCCCCTTCCATGTATATTCCTTCCTCTGGTACCACAATTTGTACCTTTTCTATCCATACCTCCTTATCTCACACGTTTTGTCTTTTTATCTATGGGTTTTTTACCAACCATCTTCCAATCAAACCTACCTCACCTACATCTATCGATCACCTGCCAGGCTAGGCACCCACTCTCTTGTCGCTCCTCCCCTCCCATCACAATCAGTCTGAAGAAGGCTCCTGGCCTAAAACATCATCTATCCAGAGATGCTGCCTGCCCTGTTGAATTGCTCGAGCAATCTTTGTCTTTTTTTTTGTAAACCAGCATCTGCAGTTCCATAGTGTATCTAATACTCAATACCCTAACTGATGAAGGCCAGCATGCCAAAAGCTTTCCTCACCACCTTATCTACCTGCCATGCCATTTTCAGGGAACTATGTATTTGTACTCCTAAATCTCTCTACTCTACAATCATTCGCTGTGAATGTCCGGCCTTGGTTTGACACCTCACACTTATCTGCATTAAATCCCATTAGCTATTCCTCATGATCAGGATCACGCTGCACTTCTTGATAACCATCTTCACTGTCTACGTTACCAACTGTTTTGGCACCAGCTGCCCACTTACATGGCGTGTACATACACATTGCAAATCAGGTTCCCTTCTCAACTGAATCGTGGTGAACATGAGAAATAGAGGGAGAAGTAGGTCATTTGGCCCCTGGTGCCTGGCCTTCCATTTACTTGGCTCATGGCTGATTCTTTTTGCCTTAAAATCAACCCAATAATCCTTATATAGAATAAAACTGGAGGAGGAGGAAGGCAGCAGTTCAGGCAGCATCTGTGAAGGGAAACGGGCAGATGATGTTTCGGGTCAGGGCTTCTGCAGTCCAACTTGAAATGTTGTCCGTCCATTTGGACAGGGGAAGGGGGAGGGGGGGGAGTCAGTCGACCGCAAAACAGAAGGGGGAGGAGTTGTACCCCCAGGGAAAAAGGACATCTTGTGCAAGTCTGTGCTACATTTTGGTGGAGCCAATCTGTTGCTGAAGGTGCTCCTCAGGTTGACCAGTGCGTCATGGAGGGGGTGAGCTGTATTGTCCAGGATGCTCCGCAGTTTGAGGAGCGTCCTCCCCTCCAAGACCACCTCCAGTGAATCCAATTCCACCCCCATGTCGGAGCCAGCCAGGCCCCCTCGGTCATGGCTGACCGGTGATGCATCCGAGTTGGCTGCTTACTCCACACCTCGGCTAGAGCAGCGTCGCTTGTGGCTGAAGAGACCAATGTGGGAGTGACAGTCTCTGTGGCAAAGGTCACATTTGTGGGTGGTCTCTGGTCTGTTGAAGTTGCTGCGCTCCTTTCTGCGTGCCCACTTGTCTGCCGCTGCGTTCATCAGTTTCTCTTCCCCCGTTTAGAGGTGTTGGTTCAGGGTACCTCTCCACCTCATGCGGTCAGCTGCAAGGCTCTCCCAGGACTCCACATCGATGTCGAGAGCCTTCAAATCTCTCTTGCAGACATCTTTGTAATATAGCTGGGGGTGGCCGATGGTTCTCCTCCCAGATGTTAGCTCTCCATAGAGGATGTCTTTTGGAATACGGCCATCCGCCATGCGGTGGACATGGCCCATCCACCACAGCCTGCGCTGCCTGAGTAGAGTGTATATACTCGGAAGGCCAGCGCGAGACAGAATCTCAGCGTTGGACACTCTGTCTTGCCAGGATATACCCAGGATACGGGAGAGCCTTGAATAGGCCATGTCTGCTGATGAAGTCGAACGCCTTGGTGAGGACAATGAAGGCAATGCACAGGGGCATCCGCTGTTCTCTGCACTTCTCCTGGAGCTGGCGAGGGGAGAAGACCATGTCTACTATTGACCTTCCAGCTCGGAAACCGCACTGTTACTCTGGGTAGACACGTTCTGCCAGCTTCTGCAGGCGGATCAAGATGACCCGAGCAAAGATCTTGCCGACGATGTTGAGGAGGGAGATGCCTCTGTAGTTGTTGCAGTCGCTTCTCTCGCCCTTGTTCTTGTAGAGGGTAATGATCGTGGCATCCCTCATGTCCTGCGGTACAGCTCCTTCTTGCCAGCACTGGCAGAGGACTTCATGCAGAGGACTTCATGCAGAGGAAGCAGTAAGGTAGTCTTGCAGTGCTTGATCAGGTCAGGGGGAATCCTGTCGCTGTCTGGGGCCTTGCCTGAGGCCAGGCTGTCAATGGCCTTGCTGAGCTCTTCTACCGTCGGCTCTCCATCTAACTCGTCCATGGTCGGTAGGCCCTCGATGGCGTTAAGGGCTGAGGAGGACACAGTGTTCTCTCTCGAGTAGAGGTCGGAGTAGTGTTCCACCCATCTTTCCATCTGCTGGCATTTGTCTGTGATTACTTCCCCAGTGGGGGATTTGAGGGGGGCTGTCTTGCTCTGGACTGGTCCTAGTGCCTTCTTAATGCCATCGTACATTCCCCTGATGTTCTCTGTTATGGCGGCCGTCTGGATGTCCTGACTAAGCTGTGTCCAGTACTCATTGGCACAACGCCTGGCAGTCTGCTGAGCCTTGCTCCTGGCAGCCCTGAGGATCTGCAGGTTCTTCTCGTTGGCTGACCGCTTGTACTCGGCTAAGGCGGCGCGCTTGGCTTCGATGACGGGAGTTATCTCGGTCGACTTGGCCTCAAACCATTCGTGTGTCTTCGAGATCTTCTTCCCAAAGCTAACCAAGGCTGTGCAGTGCATGGAGTCCCGCAGAGTTTCCCACTTCTCTGTTGCAGAGTCTCCAGGACACGAGGTGCCAAGTTCTCTCTCAAAAGCCTCTGCAAACTGTTGCACGAGTTGCACCAGTGCTTTGAGCGTAGGTGCCTCCAGGATACCTTGTGCTGGGGCTTTGTCTGGAAGTACGAGTTGGCAATGCACAGGTCATGGTAAGTGCACAGCTCGAGCAGTCGCTGTCCGTTCTCATTCATTTTGCCCACACCAAACTGCCCAAGGCATGAAGACCATGATTCGTGGTCTGCGCCCACTCTGGCATTGAGGTCGCCCAAGAGACCAAGTTCTCCCTTGCTGGGGATGCTGCTGATGATGGATACGAGGTTATCGTAGAACTCGTCCTTTGTGTCTGATGTGGAGGACAGTGTCGGGGTATACACGCTGACAAGGGTGACCGGGCCTGTGGTAGTGTTGAGGCGGAGAGTCAGGAGTTGCTCTGAGCCATTTCTGCCTGGTTCCACCATGTTCAGCAGGCTGTTCCTTACTGCGAAGCCTGCTCCGTGCTCTCTGGGCTCGTCAGAGTCCTTCCCCTGCCAGTAGAACGTGTAGTCCTTCTCCTTCAGTGTGCCCGAGTCTGCCAGCCTTGTTTCCTGAAGGGTAGCTATGTCTATGTTGAGTCTCTTGAACTCGTTTATGACAGCTGTTTTCCTGGAATCGCTGATGTCTTGTGGGTTTCCAGAGAGGCCGGTCGTCATTGTTCAGACATTCCAAGTTCCCAGTGTTAGAGCTGGTCTCTTTTGATGTGGTCTTTTGTTTGCAGGTGCGATGGTCGTGATCTGCTGTTGGGATGGTTCCTAATCCCTGTGCACCCAGTGAGGATAGCAGGCCGCGGTGGGACAGCACCTTATTGGCTGGGGGCTGCCCAGCTTGAGGCGGGCGGTAGCTGTCCAGTGAGATCCGAAAATCCCTCCCACCGTCGGGAGCAACCCCTGGCACCTCGCGTTACGCCAATCTAGCGATGACTTATAACCGGTAACTGTTGCTCCCCGTGTTGTGTCGACGTCGCAGGTGATGCTGGAGTGTCCTCTCTAGGTTGTAGGTGTAGGTTTGCAGTGATGTGTGGGTCGGATGCAAGCCTGGGCAATGTCATATGAAGGACAGGCTGTTGCCCGTGCAGCACGTCCCCCCTCTCCACGTCACTGATCCATCCAATGGAACAGCAGAGCCGTTACAGTTTGGCACCAGCGCCGTTGCAGGAGCTGCCAGAACGAGGTTGTAGACAACGGCCAACTGCCTTCGGGACTCCGACTCCGGATTTTCTTGAGGCTTATTCCTGGAGCCTTTTCCATGACTGGATATGGCCACAAGGCAGTGGAGGTTTTAGATCAGAGTTTTCCCTCTCCTAGATGGACTGCCTTCCCAGGCTGACGAGCCTCATCTGCCCGAGACTCGTGGGGGTGGGAGCATCTACCTTCCCCTGCAGGTCTATGAAACCTTCCCTGCAGGTCTATGACACCTTCCCTGCAGGTCTATGACACCTTCCCTGCAGGTCTATGACAGCCTTCCTGATGAGCTTGTTAATTCTGTTGCCATCTGCGGCCTTTGCCCTGCAGCCCCAGCACACGACAGTGAAGAAAATGGCACTGGGTACCACCGATTGGTAGAACATCTGCAGCATCTTACTGCAGATGTTGAAAGTCCAGAGCATCCACAGTCCCTTCTTGTGCAGTGCCTCAGTGTCCCTGGACCGGTCCAGTTTACTGTCCAGGTAATCTCCAAGGTACTTGTACTCCTTGGTAGTATAAGAAAATAACTGCAGATACTGGTACAAATCGAGGGTATTTATTCACAAAATGCTGGGGTAACTCAGCAGGTCAGGCAGCATCTCAGGAGAGAATGAATGGGTGCCGTTTCCAGTCTGAAGAAGGGTCTCGACCCGAAACGTCACCCATTCCTTCTCTCCTGAGATACTGCCTGACCTGCTGAGTTACCCCAGCATTTTGTGAATCTGTACTCCTTGGTAAACTGCACATCCATACCCTTGATGGAGATAGCGGAAATAAACCCTGAAAATGCAAGAAATTGAGGAAAGTATTCAAAAAATGGGAATAACAATTGTGCTCAACGTTGCAAAGCAATTTTCATATTTATGGGAAGAAAACATGTAGAGCTTGATAGGGCTTTCATTGCTTTTCCATGCACATGCAACTGCCCCTTAGTAATACCTACAGGGAGAGTGCACCTTGTACCTATATTAACAAACCTGGGCAACCCCTATTAACGTGCAGCTTGTAACATTGCACTAATAGCCTGAAATATTGTAGCTTTCCTCATCATGCATTCTGGGAACCAAGCTTTAAGCTTTGAATCTAGGCTGATGGCCACGAGGAAGAGAACAGCAATACAGTCGACAACTCGGCCCGCCTGGGGTATTTGTGTATCCAAAGAAATAGTCTTGCTGATGGTGTTGTGAAATAAACTTCCCTGGTACCTGGGCTTTGTTCTCATAGAGTCATAGAGTGATACAGCGTGGAAACAGGCCCTTCAGCCCAACTCGCCCACACCGGCCAACATGTCCCAGCTACACTAGTCCCACCTGCCGGCGTTTGGTCCATATCCCTCCAAACCTGTCCTATCCATGTACCTGCCTAATTGTTTGTTAAATGTTCGGATAGTCCCTGCCTCACCTACCTCCTCTGGCAGCTCGTTCCATGCACCCACCACCCTTTGTGTGAAAAAAGCTACCCCTCAGATTCCTATTAAATCTTTTCCCCTTCACCTTAAACCTATGTCCTCTGGTCCTCGATTCACCTACTCTGGGCAAGAGGCTGGGCATTTAGCCGATCTATTCCTCTCATGATTTTATACACCTCTATAAAATCACCCCTCATCCTCCTGCGCTCCAAGGAATAGAGTCCCAGCCTGCTCAACCTCTGCCTATAGCTCACACCCTCCAGCCCCGGCAACATCCTCGTAAATCTTCTCTGCACCCTTTCCAGTTTGACAACATCTTTTCTATCTTTTCTCATTGGTTTTTAAAAGATTGATGTGAATTAGCTTATTACAACAAGGATATTAAAAATGTCAAAGTTGTCTTTTCACTTATAATGTATTTCCGTGCATTATTTTATGGAAGTGTTATTTCATAACTAAAATATTAAAGTAACAACGTGTAGAAATAGAAATTGGATATAATCGCCTGGCATGCAATTTATTATGAAGATAAACGCAAAATGCTGGAGTAACTCAGCGGGTCAGACAGCATCTCTGGAGAAAAAGGAATAGGTGTCGTTTCGGGTCGAGATCCTTCTATTATAAATAATGATTTATTATTATGATTCTATAATATTAAAACTGTAATAGCTGGAACAAGAAAGGTGGGAGAATCACTGAAGTATTCTTAGCCAGGAAGCGAAAGGAAACGTGAAAATGCTGTTGAAAGGAAGGGAAAATTGGAGTTTATGTTACTAGTGACAGTGGAATTTTACCTTAAAGCGAAACATCTCGGCTGCAAAGTGATGCAGTCAGGGGAGTGGAATCTGTGACTCCCATCCCTCACCCTCAAAATAGTTGTAGTCAGGGAAGTGAACTGGTTGTTCAGGAAAAGTTGTTTCTCGTATGATTGTTATTGAATTGCTCACTGGCACGGTTGTGAGGAGAACACAAGGTGTACAGTATCTTGTACTAAGTAAGGGAGAAAAGAGAACATTGTGTCACCCGTCACATTGAGGTTGCTATAAATTGTCATAAAGGCATTTTGTTGCAGAATAAGGGATTCTGGTTTGTTGTCATTTACTGAAAAAAATCCCAACTCAGGACTTTGGCACAGATGGCAGTAATCACAATACCAGCCATCGGTAAATGTAGGATCGACACAAAAAGCTGGAGTAACTCAGCGGGACAGGAAGCATCTCTGGAGAGAAGGAATTGGTAAACTTTCGGGTGGAGGCCCTTCTTCAGACTGAAAGTCACGAGAAAGGGAAACGAGAGATATAGACGATGATGTAGAGAGATAAAGACCAATGAATGAAAGATATGCAAAAAAAGTAACGATGATAATGGCGACAAGGTGGCGCAGCGGTAGAGTTGCTGCCTTACAGCGAATGCAGCGCCGGAGACAGGTTCGATCCTGACTATGGGCGTCGTCTGTATGGAGTTTGTATGTTCTCCCCGTGACCTGCGTGGATTTTCTCCGAGATCTTCGGTTTCCTCCCACACTCCAAAGACGTGCAGGTTTGTAGGTTAATTGACTGGGAAATGTAAAAATTGTCCCTGGTGTGTGTAGGATGGTGTTAATGTGCGGGGATCGCTGGGCGGCGCGGACTTGGTGGGCCGAAAGGGCCTGTTTCCGCGCTGTAGAATCTAAATCTAAAAAATAAAAAGTAACGGGAACAGGCCATTGTTGGCTGTTTGTTGAGTGAAAACGAGAATCTAGTGTGACTTATTCACAAAATGCTGGAGTAACTCAGCGGGTCAGGCAGCATCTCAGGAGAGAAGGAATGGGTGATGTTTTGGGTCGAGACCCTTCTTCAGACTGGTGTGACTTGGTGGGTGAGGGATAGAGAGAGAGGGAATGCAGGGGTTACTGCAGGAAGTGGGAGAAGATTCCAGTCCCATAACACAGATTTTTGCAGCAAGGGAAAATTGACGGTAATTAACAATCAATTACATTATCTTGGAATGGTTTAAAATTGAAGTTAGTTGTTGCAAAACTTATGTACAAAGGGTTACTACAGCTGAAGTGCAATGTGTGGTGGGCTGAAAGATCTCTTCAGTTGGTCAGTGGAGAGAGGCATTAAGACTAAACCTGTGTTATAATTTGTTGGGATGCTTGTTTTCACCTAACGATTGATCCTAAAAATAAGGAGGTATATCTAACAAACAGGAGATGTCACCAGATTTTCTCCATGGATTTGTTTGATGCAAAGACACTGAAAAGAAGGAAAGGAGAATAAGAACCTTTTTAAAAAATATATTTTTTTTTGTTGCAATTTTCTACATTGGTTTTAAAATTAATAAGCAGCATATGCCAGCAATTTCATAGAAAATGCTAATGTAAAGTACTGAAGCCTGGAAAGGGTTAATACTGAAGTCTTTAAGATGCTGTATATCTCTCCGTTTCTCTGCAGAGCAGCAGTGTGCCTGTAGGCCCGCGTATCAGTGCTGTAAGTGTAATTATGCTCGGGCAGGGCCCACCATCTTTCATCAGAGGGAGCTACTGAGGCAGCAGCTGTGTGAAAAATCCTACACAGAACGTTCGAGCCATGTCATTCACTCTCAATTTGTTTGGGCATGATTGGCTGCACCTCTTCTAGGAGCTTGTTGGCATTCTGTTGTGTAGATGTTGGTTATTGAAGGACATTGTGCAGAGAGGGCCTGGATCAAGATCGGTACTGCCTTGCAAGCTCTCCTCAGTGCCTGTGAGTGCTTGTGCTTCCATCTGAGTGCTGGGAGAGGCAGAGAATTCTTGCCTGGCGTGTGTGCAGCAAGCTCAAGGTTGTATATGGATAGGAGCTCTCTGCTGCAGCTCATACAGGAGCAGGTCAGTATATCTTTCGTCACTCTCCCACACTTGGATCGTCTTGTTCCAGAGTTCTCATCTTTCATTACTGTGAAAGCCATCTCATATTAATGAATCACAAGCCACATTTTACATAGGCTTTTAAATTGTATCTGTCTGATTCAATAATGAGCTAATTTCATGGCAATGTGACCCTGGTGCTGAGGGGAGTGAATGCAAAACAAAATGTTGCAAAGCATGAGATGACTTAGAAAAATCAAAAGTGAAAAGAAAGTCGGTGATCAAATTATTGAACTAACTGGACTTTACCCAGAAGAGAAGGGGGGGGGTAGAGGGTGGGAAGAGGTGAGAGGGGGGTATGCAGAGAGAATTGATGGCCTGAATTAGAATATGATGAAATGGAAAAGCACTAAAATTAAAAGTAAGGGAAAAGATCATTAGTATGTGGATTAAAAACAGATTAAGGAGGGAATTAAAAATAAGGGCTGAGGCTGAGAATAAGAAGGAAGGAATCAGAAAGTGAAAACAAAATTGAAAATCTGGTGAAGCAGCAGAATGAAGGATAACATTTTGAACAGAAGATGGGCTGATTGCAGAACCCCACTGGGCTTAGGTTGAGTATTCGCAAACTCCTCAGGCTATTTTAGCTTTGTTCATAAATGAGGTTTTATTCAAATGTAAGGTTCACTCTTTATTAACCAAAGGGTAGTTTTAAGGTAATGAAACAGAATTCAAGGAAAAACCTGGCTCTGCCTACTACCATCATGCCTATTTCTTTTAACTTTTGCTTTTTAACTCTAAATTCCTATACGTGACTGCGCCTCTTTATTTTATCTTACCATCTTTGCAGTGCATGAACTATTACTGTTTTACATTGCTTCCAGAAGAGGGCCACCACATCAATGGTGATTTTACAAAACATACAAATTAAACTAAGTAAGCCACAAGTTAAGTGATTCTATGACCCTTTCAGCTGTGGATTAATGTGTCAGAAATACTATGCTAAAAGATTCATTGATATAGTGATAGCTAATCTTTGCTTATAAAAAATATCATCCATAAAATATTATGCTGGAAATAATCTTTTAAAAATAAATTTGTGGTTCATGTATCTTGGTTCATTTAATCACTGATGTTATATCTGATTCTATCTTTGAATGCCTGATCATGCATTGTACATTTTTTACAAGGGGCTGTCAATGTATGTAGATGACTGACATGTTCCAGCCTGATATTTTTTCAGCAAGCTATTGCATATTGGGGAATGTTTTATTCTGCAATCAGAGTTATATTCCGATTGCAATGCCTCTATCAGAAATCGCGTGTAATAAGGAATAAAAAGCCACTAGGACAATCCCAGCTCTTCAGAATGGGAATGAATAAGAAGTGATTTGGTAAATTTGATGTCTGTATTATGTGAGTGAATGAGTTCTATTGTAGTCCAAGGAAATTTTGCACAAGGAGAGTTTTTGGGAAATTACTTTGCTCGTTGAAATCTTCGGGAATGGGAATGTCAGGGCATTAACTTGGTTTGGTATAATTCTGGATAGCAATACTAAGTGTGAAGTGACCGTTGGGATATTTATCACTTTTTAATATTTATTCTCAGGACATAAGCATCACGGGCAAGTCCAATATTGTCAGTTGTGCTTGTGGGAATTATCATGGACCTCTGTAATCCATGTGTGCCTGGGAGTTCCAGGATTTTGAACCAGCAACAGTCATGGAACAGCATCCTATATCCCACTAGGATGCTATGTGCACCTGAAGATACTGATTATCCTTTTCCCTTCTAATAGGTTTTGATCACTGGCTGAAATTGAAATAAGGAATTTTACGTTGCACAAATTCCTACATTGGTGCCATGAGACATCAGAATACCCCAATTATTTAAAAACTATCAATGATTTTTTTTTAAATTGTATACGTACCACTGCCTCTAACTCGTTATGCTTGCAGCATTTACCTGCAGTTCTGGACCATATGACAGGAAGACAAAACAGTTTGCACAGTGAAATAGACACAAAATGGTGGAGTAACTCAGTGGTTCAGGCAGCATCTCTGGAGAGTATGTATAGGTGATGTTTCGGGTCGTGATCCTTTGTGTGCCGAGCCAAGACATCACTTGTGCATGTTCTCCAGAGAAGTTGCCTGACCCACTGAGTTACTTGAGCACTCTGTGTCTTTTTTTTGTTCAATTCCTTGTACTTACATTTTACACAGTGATGTTATTTCCGAGTGAATCCCAGAAGTAAGATTTATAGCTGTATACTCAAGGCCAATACATCATTTTATTAAACACAACAACCCAGCAATTCTTCTGCACTGCTCAAACGCACATGTGAAATGGACACAAACAGATTTTGATTTAAATTGCAAAATTTTGAGCGTGTGTGCTTTGCAAATATGTTCCACAGCACATTCACTCGTTTTGATCCGCTATGCCCATCCATTAAATGTTCAAACATATCTTCTCATGAACGAAAATGCCTTTGACAGTCCCATAAATTCCCTTCTTTATTGTTCATTTTTCATCTTCTCAATTTTCAGACGCAGCGAGAAAAACAATTCTCTTGACTTTTAATTGCAATAATGTGAGGATTCTTTGAAAGAAAAATATCCTGGGATCCGCTCGGTCCATGTTTCTTTTAAAATATTTTCAATGACAAAATAGAACCCGCCTTAAAAATTACAAAGTTAAATCAATTGTGGGCTCCTGAACACGCTGTGCCAGATGCACATGTGGCGAAATTCCAAGGAAAATCTTTAAGATGTGGTTCTGGTATTTTGGTCCCCCATTGATTCTGCTGATTTCAGCCACGAGGGAAAATCTATGGGCGGTGTTGAGGTTTAACACAAGCAAAATGGATGCAATTGTCAGGTGCAATGTTTGGATTGTACCCATGGAAAACAGTCCAGCCTGACAAATGCATTGATTCCATTGCGTTGCGTAAGTATCTGATGTCATTAAAAACCACGTGCATTCATACTGAATTTTAGCATGGGAAGAAGAAACACCCCAATCTCCATTTCAAAGGTGTTTTGAAAAAGAGAATAGAGAGTGGAATCCCAAGCAGAGACATTTTTAAGTAGTACATAAGGAGTATCTCACAAGCTGAGCTAGATAGAGTAAAGGAGAATTGTTTTACACTTTATGCAAATGAGTAGATGGATGTCAATCATTTTAATGTTTTTTTAGAACAAAGTTAAAGATATAGTTTAGTTTAGTTTGGAGACACATTGCAGAAACAGGCCCTTCGGCCCACCGAGTTCGCGCCAACCAATGATCCCTGCGTATTAACACTATCCTACACCAAGCACAATTTACAGCTATACCGAGTATACAAACCCAAGCCAATTAACCTACAAACCTGTATGTCTTTGGAGTGTGGGAGGAAACCGAAGATCTCAGAGAAAGCCCACGTGGTCAGGGGAGAACGTTCAAACTCCACACAGACAGCGCCTATAGTCAGGATTGAACCCGCGTCTCTGGTGCTACAAGTGGTGTAAGGCAGCAACTCTACCGCTGCACCACCTGCAGGTACGGTTTATAGGCAAGGACTATTTGTTAGAATTGAAATCAAATGAAAGGAAGGGTTTAGAGGGCCAGGGAGCAAATGCCCTGTATGCCAACTTGGTCAGCATGGACAGGACAGGCCGAATGGTCTGCTTCTGCGCAATGTCGCTCTTTCCAGTGTAGCTCTTTGACACTACCACTCTAAATGATCTGTACGGAACAAGAAAGCCATTAGAATCTTGGTTCACAATAAATTGAAATTGTTCCAATAAGTGTGGGATGGTAGTGAGTAAACCAAATTAGGTTTGAATGGGTCAAAATTAAAAAGATGTAATGATGATCATGCTTTATAAATTAGTATGTGATTTTAATGTTTGGATCTGATCTGTAGAATAATCGAATGGGATATCACACTTTTAAACCACTGGGTGGCGCCATCAGCAATGGCAGCCTCGCCAACGG
This sequence comes from Rhinoraja longicauda, assembly GCF_053455715.1. Taxonomy (NCBI): domain Eukaryota; kingdom Metazoa; phylum Chordata; class Chondrichthyes; order Rajiformes; family Arhynchobatidae; genus Rhinoraja; species Rhinoraja longicauda. Next base: position 32,013,637 of record NC_135973.1, on the reverse strand, counting down.
TCTGTCTCGGGTGGAGACTGATGTCAATAGACAATAGACAATAGACAATAGGTGCAGGAGTAGGCCATTCGTCCCTTCGAGCCAGCACCACCATTCAATTTGATCATGGCTGATCGTTCTCAATCAGTACCCCGTTCCTGCCTTCTCCCCATATCCCCTGACTCCGCTATCCTTAAGAGCTCTATCTAGCTCTTTCTTGAATGCATTCAGAGAACTGGCCTCCACTGCCTTCTGAGGCAGAGAATTCCACTACTCCAAAGTCGCAGAAGGTTCGACCAGCCCCGACCCGGGGTCCAATCACCCTCATGGGGAGCTGAGATCCCCCCGATGCGGGAACTTGGTCGCCCCAACATGGAGGGCCCGACCGCCAGCTATGGGAGCCAAGATCATCCCGTCAATGGAAGGCTCGAGGCCCCCGACCACGGGAGAACAAAGAAGGGAAGAAGATAGAACTTTTTTTTCGCCTTCCATCACAGTGAGGAATGTGGAGGAGTCACTGTGGTGGATGTTAATGTTAAAATGTATTTTGTGTGTTGCTTTTTATTGGTATGACTGTATGGCAAATCAAAGTCCTCGTATGTTGCAAAACATACTTGGATAATAAAATATGAGTATGAGTAAAGAATGCACAGACTTGGGCAGCTAGAATGATGGAGGGAATGAATTGTGGTAAATTGAACATGTTGCTGGAAAAGTGTTTGTGAGAGGTTTTATCATTATCTACTTTGGGGATTCTAAGGGGGTAAAATAAACTAAGTGATGCTGAATTCTTTCACCTTATCCAGAATAGCGGAATCAGAATGCTCTTCGCCTGCTGTTAATGGGGTATTGATTGTCTCAGAAAGGAATGAATAGCTTTACCATCCAATAGCTTTAATGCAGGCAACGCCACGGGAATCAAAATTCGAAGGCTTATGTACAGCCCGTTATTATTTAAAGAATGAAGTAATCGTAGCCTACTCAGAACAGGCTTTGTTGCATTCCGTTTGTGATAGAAGAGGTGAGATCCTCCCAAACCAAACATGAGGCACAAGAGACTGCAGGTGCTGGAATCTTGAGCTGGGGGAAATCAATGGTTGAGGCAGAATCTGTAGAGGGAAATGGACTGATGACTTTTCAATAGACAATAGACAATAGGTGCAGGAGGAGGCCATTCGGCCCTTCGAGCCAGCACCGCCATTCGATGTGATCAGGGCTGATCATTCTCAATCAGTACCCTGTTCCTGCCTTATCCCCATACCCCCTGACTCCGCTATCCTTAAGAGCTCTATCTAGCTCTCTCTTGAATGCATTCAGAGAATTGGTCTCCACTGCCTTCTGAGGCAGAGAATTCCACAGATTCACAACTCTCTGACTGAAAAAGTTTTTCCTCATCTCAGTTCTAAATGGCCTACCCCTTATTCTTAAACTGTGGCCCCTTGTTCTGGACTCCCCCAACATTGGGAACATGTTTCCTGCCTCTAACGTGTCCAACCCCTTAATAATCGTATACATTTCGATAAGATTTCCTCTCATCCTTCTAAATTCCAGTGTTTCGCGTCGGGACAGGGCGTGCAGCGTAGGTTTACTAGGTTAATTCCCGGAATGGCGGGACTGTCATATGTTGAAAGACTGGAGCGACTAGGTTTGTATACACTGGAATTTAGAAGGATGAGAGGGGATCTTATCAAAACGTATAAGAACAGAGATGAGGAAAAACTTTTTTAGTCAGAGAGTTATGAATCTGTGGAATTCTCTGCCTCAGAAGGCAGTGGATGCCAATTCTCTGAATACATTCAAGAGAGAGCCAGATAGAGCTCTTAAGGATAGCGGAGTCACGGGGTATGGGGAGAAGGCAGGAACGGGGTACTGATTGAGAATGATCAGCCATGATCACATCGAATGGCGGTGCTGGCTCGAAGGGCCGAATGGCCTACTCCTGCACCTATTGTCTTTTGTCTATTGGGACCTTCTTCAGATGGGTGAGGAAGTTCCTCCAGCAGTTTGTTTCATTGCTCTAAAACGGAATAATTTGGTTGGATTCTTGATACGGAAGAACGTGAGTCACTGTCGCTCCCTGTGTTAATTGTGACCGTGACAGCAACTTATCTGGCAACCCCTGATAATGGATAGTGTCCAAGGTGGCAAAGTACATTGCGTAAGTCTCTTCCTTTCGAAGGACCAAGTTCCCTATGGTAACAGTGGACAGAGATGACTCCAGTTTAATTCAAATCAAAATCAGTTCAATAATTTAAAGAAAATAATATTTTAAATGAAATATACAAGTTGGTTGTGTCGTGCAGTGAATGCAGGTTTGTGAGGAAGAAGTAACGTTGGATCTGTGGTTCTCAAAGCCTCCTATTACTGCGGGTTTCCTGTACCTCATGTCTTGCAATCAGAGAAAAGCTTCAGCCCTTCAAAGCACAGACTGTCTTCACAGCAGCCAAAGAACTACTAAAGGGCCCGTCCCACTTAGGCGATTTTAAGGCGACTGCCGGCGACTAGGCTGTCGCCGAACGTTGGCCGGGGTGTCGCGGGCGTGATCGTGAGGAGTCTTCAATGAATCCTAGCGGATCTCAGTGTGTCGCGGAAAATTTTTCCAGATAGAGATTTCTCGACGACAGCTGGCTTGTCGCCAGGTATCGTAGCTTATTGCGGGCGCTGTCGCATGCTGTCCCAAGGTTTGCTGGGTTGTCGCAGATGCATTTAGAAGCACGTAATATTAAATTAAGAAAAAGCATTTGAAGATACCAGAAGATAGTTTTGTTTAACCAATTTATTTACCGTCAGGACATTTGACAGGTAGATTGGAGGCGACAGTTTGACGGTCAGGTAAGCGTGGGAATTATGCGATGTTTCCGAAGACGGTGTAATCTCTTAGCCAGGTGCTAGTTTCACAAAAAAAGTAACTTGTATTGACCTGACTCGGCATTGTCGTGGTCATTGTCGTAGGGTAAAAGAAAGGTTCGGCGATCTGCTACCACTTTGACAGTCGCCGGCAGTCGCCTTAAAAATCAGGTAACTGGGACAGGCCCTTAACTACACAGGCAGTGGCTGCCGCAGAGGGGTGAAAGGCTGGAGAAGCCATGGATAAGGTGCCTCGGTGTTCTGAGAGAAGCATTAAGGATCTGCTGAATGAGATAGACCTCTGGAGAACGAATCCAGTTGCAATGAAGTAGCACTGGAACAAAATGTAGTGACATCATCATCAAGGTGAACTCAACGTACTATAATTATATGAACCATATGAAGATAGACATTTGTCCTGGGCCTGATCAGATATATCCGAGGACACTGTGAGAAGCTAGGGAGGAAATTGCGGGAGTCCTAGCTGAGATTTATGAGTCGACATTAAATACAGGAGATGTGCTGGAAGACTGGAGGGTGGCAAATATTGTGCCTCTATTCAAGAAGGGCCGCAGGGAGAAGGCTGGTAACTGCCGGCCAGTGATCTTAATACCTGTGCTCGGGAAGTTACTAGAGAGTATTCTGAGGGATAGGATATACACAAATGTAGATGGACAAGGGCTAATTATGGATAGTCAGCATGGTTTTGTACGTGAGAGGTTGTGTCTCAGGAATCTGAGTTTTGTTACCAAAAAGGTTGATGAAGGCAGAGTTGTAGATCTTATCTAAATGGATTTCAGTATGGCATTCGACAAGGTTCCACATTATAGGCTGCTCTGGAAGGTTAGATCCCATGGGGTCCAAGAAGAGACAGCTCAATAGATAGAAAATTGGCTTTATGGAAGGAAGCAGAGGGTGATGGTGTAAGGTTGCTTTTCGGACTGGAGGGCTGTGGCCAGTGGTGTGCCTCAGGGTTCAGTGTTGGGCCAATTGCTGTTTGTCATCTATATCAATGATTTGGATGAGAATGTACATGGTGGCATGGTTAGCAAGTTTGCAGATGATATAAAAGTGGGTGGTATTGCAGATAGTGAAGACGGTTGTCAAAAATTGCAGCAGGATCATTTGGCCAGGTCGGCTGAGGAATGGTTGATGGAATTTAGTACTGAACAATGTGAGGTGTTACATTTTGGGAAGACTAACATTGGCAGGACCTACACAGTGAATGGTAGGGCTCTAGGGAGTGTTGTAGAGCAGAGGTATCTGGGAGTGCAGGTACATAGTTCGTTGAAAGTGGCACCGATCACCCTGTGCTCGGGAAGTTACTAGAGAGTATTCTGAGGGATAGGATATACACGCACGTAGATGGACAAGGGCTAATTATGGATAGTCAGCATGGTTTTGTACGTGAGAGGTTGTGTCTCAGGAATCTGAGTTTTTTCAGGGTAGGGTGATCAAAAAGGCTTTTGGCACATTGGCCTTCATCAGTCAGAGTATTGAGTATAGAAATTGGGAGGTCTTGTTGCAGTTACATAAGATGTTGGTGAGACCACATTTAGAGTATTGTGTTCAGTTGTGGGCACCATGTTATAGGAAAGATGTTGTCAAGTTAGAAAGGGTGCAGAGAAGATATATGAGGATGTTGCCAGGTCTCGAGGGAGAGCTGGAGTAGGTTAGGACAGGCTAGAGCACAGGAGGATGAGGGGTGATTTTATATGAGTTGTACAAATTCGTGAGAGGAATAGATTGGGTAGATGCACAGACTTGCCTAGAGTAGGGGAATCGAGAACCATAGGACATATTTTTAAGGTGAGGGGGGAAAGATTTAATAGGAACCTGTGGGGTAACTTTTTCACACAGAGGGTGGTGAGTGTATGGAATGAGCTGCCTGAGGAGGTAGTTGAGGCAGGTAGTATCGCAACGTTTAAGAAACACTTGGACAGGTACATGGAAAGGACAGGTTTAGAAGGATATGGGCCAAACGCAGGCAGGTGGGACTAGCATCGATGGCACCTGTTGGTCGGTGTGGGCAAGTCATACTGTATGACTCTCTGACTCTATTTACTGATCAACAACTAATTTTCTCTTAGTCTCTCCTCACCCTCTTGGTCACAGCATTTCGCCTCTTCCTCACGTGCAGGAAAACTGCAGAGACACCCATTAAATGAGCTTCTCTGTCGCTAAATTCTCCATAAAAAATACTATTCTTGTGTGAGCAAATTGGGAGGTGTGTGAGTTGTCTTCAGTAAGCTGCCTTTTCAAACATCTCATTATGAACGAGAGGGTTTTTAAATGGCATTTAAGTGCGATGAGCTATGACCCTGTTTTATTGTAGCTGCCAAAAAACTCTACTTTGAAACGGGGAATTCCATTTTATGTTGAACGACTTCAAATGTGAGTTGCATGACAATTGATGTGATTGGAGCAGCAGATCTGAAGAAGGTTCTCGACCCGAAACGTCACCTATTCCTTCTCTCCTGAGATCCTGCCTGACCCGCTGAGTTACTCCAGCATTTTGTGTCTACCATTGATGTCACTGATGCTCGGAACAGTTTAGACATGGTAGCATGGATTCTGACGGGAATCAAAGTAGTTACATCCTGCAATATTGTGTGCTGCTCTGGTTACCATACTGTGGGGAAGATGTCATTAAGTTGGGTAGGGTGCAGAAAAGTATCACAAAGAAATTGCCAGGACTGCAGGGCTTGGATTATAAGGGGAGACTCAAATGCCCTTTTCCCAGGGTAGGGTAGCCTAAAATTAGAGGACGTAAATTTAAGCTGAGAGGGTAAAGTTTTAAAGGGGACATGAGGGTCTAGTTTTTCACATAGGGATTGATGGATATATGGAACAGGCTGCCAGTGAAAGTGGGAGAGGCGGATACAATTACAATGTTTATAAAGAGATTTAGATAGATGCATGGATAGGAAAGATTTCGAGGGATATGTGCCAGATGCAGGCAAGTGGGACTAGCTCAGGAAGGCTCCTTGGTTGGCATGGATGAGTTGAGCAAAACAGTCTGTTTCTGTCAAAGATGGACCCAAAATGCTGGAGTAACTCAGCGGGACAAGCAGCATCTCTGGAGAGAAGGAATGGGTGACGTTTCGGGTCCAGACTCTTCTCCGGAGATGCTGCCTGTCCTGCTGAGTTACTCCAGCATTTTGTGTCTATCTTCGATTTAAACCAGCATCTGCAGTTCCTTCCTACACACAGAGTCTGTTTCTGTGATGCATAATTGTTCGCTGACTGGATTGACACCTGATTGCATGGCGATTGCATCACACTGTCCTGGTTTTACTAGTATGATGTATCCAGTTTTTAGAGCTAAGGAGCTGGAGCAGGATTTTGCAGTATTAAACTGAAGTAGCTGACGGTGCACTTACTAATGGACAGACTGAAATTGAGGTTCTGGTCAGGAAAAAATAGAAGGCATGGGACAGGTGGAGGCATCTGGGATCTAGCATATCCCTGGAGGAGTTGCAGGAACTGAGGAGCATACTTAAGAAGGAAGACAGACACAAAAAGCTGGAGTAACTCAGCGGGACAGGCAGCATCTCATTAAGAAGAAATTAAGTACCATTTAGTGATCTCTGAATGGGCTGAAAATAATCATTCGCTATCAATAGCGGGACTCAAACAACAAATTTTTGGTGTGTTTTTAGTCATTCCGTATTAACATTTTAGTTTGTTTCTGAAATTAAAGATGAGGAATAATATTGTTTGCCATTTTGCTCTGTAGTTTAGGCAGGACCCATTTAACATGCAGTGAGCTCAGTTTTGCGTGAGTGGCCTGCCTCTCTCTCTCTCGAGCTGAAACACGGGTGCATGGAAATCACGGAATGTGCACACCATTTTTCTGCCACTTCACATGGCTGAGGTCCTCCATGCTTTAATGCTTAAGGCGCAGGTAGAACACAGAAGAAATATCACAGAAGATTATGAAGCAACACTAATCTACCTTGAATGAAGAAGACCGCACATTTTGAATTATTCACTTTCTGAACCAGAGAAATGATTGCTAGGCACCTCTTTGCTGCATGTTTAATATGAATCACATCGGGAGGTGACGTGCAAAGCTAACCACGACATGCATCACTTCACAATTGGAGGGGTCTTTTGCTTACTGCATACTTGACTGACTTGTACATTAATAACGACATGCATCATTCACGCAGCATTATTCTGAACATCTCGGCGCTCTTATCAGGTATTGTAATGTTAGATTCGTCCTCGCATCCGTTTTATTACACAGGTCAGATTAACTGTCCTACTTTCATTCAATTAAGCATCGCTGTACAGATCCCAGACTGGTTTCTGTCATCGTGGTCCTTCCAAGTATATATTTGTTGCGTTTATAAGTAAAGGACTACCAGCATCTGTGGACACCGGGTACCGTAATTATGGATCAAGACTTGGAAATCTGCAAATTCCTACCATAATTATTCTAATAAAGGCTGATGTTTAGGAAAATAACCGCAGATGCTGGTACAAATTGAAGGTATCACAAAATGCTGGAGTAACTCAGTGGGCCAGGCAGCATCTCTGGAGAGAGGGAATGAGTGACACTTCCGACTGAAGAAGGGTCTCGACCCGAAGCGTCACCCATTCCTTCTCTCCTGAGATGCTGCTGGCCCGCTGCGTTACTCCAGCATTTTGTTTACCTGGCTCCGGTGTCTAGAACCAAGGATCACATGAATCATAGCATAAAAATAAAGAATAACCATTCAGTATTGAGATGAGGAACAATATTTTTCATTAAGAAGGTAGTGAATTTTTGGAATTCTCACCCAGAGGTTCCGGGGAGAAGTTGCTCAAGGCAGGAATTGATAGATTTTTGGATATTTAGTAAATTGAAGAATATGTGTTTTGTATAGGAAAATAGCCCCAAGGTGAAGGATCAGCTGTGATCTTATTAAATTGCTGAACAAATGCAAATGGTTTACTCCCTTCTTTCACTTCTTATGTTCTCATATAATCTCTTTTCCTTTCCATTAGGAGTGTATTCCAAGTGACCTTTTGAGTTAAGCTCTCCTTCGTCTTACCACATCCATTTATCTGGGGAACATCCTACCTACATTTTTTTAAAATCCATGATTGCTGTCATTGGGGAAAGCGAAAGGTGGTAGCGTCTGCCTCGTGGTGAGATCCTATGTTGGTTCTCAATGTAGCAGACTTGTCCAACTCCTGCTCTCTACTCCAGGAACATCTAACAGCGATGGGTTAGCCCTCCTAAATCCCAAGAGAATCCACCTCTGTCATTACGACTGTGGTCTACCTCCCACCTCAGGCAGATGTGCGGCGAGCAGTGGAGAAGGTGCACGCTGTGGTCGGCAAACACCAGACAGTGTACCCATGCCTTTCTCATTGTGGACGCAGACTTCAGCAAGGCTAGTTTGCAGAAGTTATCTCCGAACTAGCACAAGCATGTGTCCTGAAGCACGAGCGGATCAAATATTCTTGACCATTACTACTCAAACATCAAAGATGCCAATGGCACCAACCTTTGCCCTCACTTTAGGATGTGAGACCACCTGGCTGTGCTCCTTCCTGCATATAGGCAACGACTGAAGAGCACAGCTCCAGCGAGAAGACAGAAGACAGACACAAAAAGCTGCAGTAACTCAGCGGGACAGGCAGCATCTCTGGAGAGAAGGAATAGGTGACGTTTCGGGTCGTGACCCTTTTTCAGAAGAAGGGTCTCGACCCGAAACATCACCTATTCCTTCTCTCCAGAGATGCTGCCTGTCCTGCTGAGTTACTCCAGCATCTTGTGTCTATCTTTGATAAAGAGATGTATGGAGAAGTGTGCTCCCATGAAGACCATCCCTAGCCAGAAGCCTTGGATGAATCAGGAAGTCCATGATTTACTGAGGACCAGATCTCGGGCAATAAAGTCTGGCGATGTGGGTTCATTTGGGAAGACGAGGGATGACCTTGATAAGGCCATCACAAAGAGCAAAAGATATATTTGCTCTAACCTGGAGAACAGCTGGAGAAGAGGTGTCTAGGCAGAAATGTCTGGGAGTGGGCTCAACTGGGGAGATCTCGAAAGAACCGCAGCCTATGGCCTATGCTCCCTAGAGGAGCCAAGGGCTTAGGAAGAAAAGGAAGAACCTGGAGAATGAGATGGATGTCAGGTCTTGCACACTGTCACTTCCTACTAGGTAAAAACAAGTGGTAACTCAAGCAACAGTGAGGCATCATTCCCGGACAAGCATCTGCAGTTTCTTGTATCTTGGTTTCAATGCTTTCAAAGTTCACTTAAAGGGAGAACACGCGTGTTCCTTCTCAGGTACCCCTAGCCCCAGTTACATTATAATCACAGTCACCGAGGCCAACGTCAAAAGATCCTTCATGGGGTGAACACTCGGAAGGTGTGATGTAGTCCCTAGTCCTAGTTTTGATACCTGTGTGGATCGACCGGCTGGAGTTTTTGCAGATGTCTTCAAACCTCACAACTAAGGTCTGAGCTTTCCAACCGCTTTAAAAGGACATCAATACTACCGATGCCCAAGAGAAATAAGGTGACATGCCACAATGACTACCGACCAGTGGCAATAGACGATAGACAATAGACAATAGGTGCAGGAGGAGGCCATTCAGCCCTTCGAGCCAGCACCGCCATTCAATGCGATCATGGCTGATCACTCTCAATCAGTACCCCGTTCCTGCCTTCTCCCCATACCCCCTCACTCCGCTATCCTTAAGAGCTCTATCCAGCTCTCTCTTGAAAGCATCCAACGAACTGGCCTCCACTGCCTTCTGAGGCAGAGAATTCCACACCTTCACCACTCTCTGACTGAAAAAGTTCTTCCTCATCTCCGTTCTAAATGGCCTACCCCTTATTCTTAAACTGTGGCCCCCTGTGGCCACTAACGATCGTGGTGATCAATTGTTTTGAGAGGATGGTTATGACGCAGATCAACTCCTACCTTAGTAAGGACCGGGACCCATTAAAATTTGCCTACTGCCACAATAAATCAACAGGAGATGTGATCTCACTAGCTGCCGACTTGGTGCTAGACCACTTGAACAATAAGAACACTTACGTCAGGTTGTTGTTTATCAACGACAGCACGGCATTCAACACCATCCTCCCCTCCAAACTTATCATCAAACTCGGAGAATAGAGTCTCTGATCATTCCCCTGTAACTACATCCTCGACTTCCTCATAACAGACCACAATCAGTATGAATTAGTAACAGTATTTCCTCCTTGATAACCATCTGCATGGGAGCACCTCGGGGCTGTGAGCTCAGTCCTACGTTCTACTCTCTCTACACCAATGACCATGTAGCCAGACACAGTTCCAACACCGTCTTAAAATTAGTTGATGATATCACTGGTGTTGGACAAATAACAGGTAATGATGAGTCAGAGTATCAGATGGATATTGAACATCAGATTGAATGGTGGCAGAGCAATAATCATGCTTGCAAGATCAAGGAGCTGATTGTTGACCAGGATGGAAAGGCAAGGATCCATGAAAACGTCTCCATCGACAGGGCAACGGTGGAGACAGTCAACAGCTTCAAGTTCCCTGGGTGTGCGTATCTCTGCAGATCTGTCCAAGGCCCAGCACATTGATGCAATCACAAAGAGAGATCATCAGTGCCTCTGATTCCATAGAAGATTGAGGAGATTTGGAATGTCGACAAATTCTCTATTGTACTTCAGCAGATTTACAGTCGGGAGCATACTGACTGGTTGCATCACGGCCTGGTTTGGCAACGAACTCCCAGGAAGGAAGGAGATTACGTAGACACTTCTCGGTCCATCGCAGGTACAGACCTCCCCACTATCGAAGGGATCTACAGGAGGAGCTGCCTCAACAAGGCAGCTTTTATTATCAAAGACCCGCACCACCCTGGCCAAGCTTTCATTTTGTCCAACCAATGGGAAGAAGGTACAGGAGTCTGAAAACCATGAGCACCAGATTTAAGAACAACTTCTTCCTAACAATCATCAATTCTTTGAACACCATACAACATTAAGCTCAGCAGCTGTGAGCTTCTATGGAATATCTTTCATTGCACTAAGGACTTTGGTTTTTGCATCAGTATGATGGTTAATCATTTATTGTATTTTGAAAAATTATTAGGTATTTTCTGTGTAAGTTACATTTATGAACCTCTTGTGCTGCTGCAAGCAAGAATTGTATTGTTCCATTGTCGGTACATATGACAATTACACCCTGGACTCCTCACTATACTCATTGGACAGTCCATGTTCTTCTGTTGTGTGTCCATGCTTTCAACCAAAGGAATGTGTGCAAATGAACACATTTTGTACACGTTATTTAATACTTTGATAAAGATAAAATCAAGCTATTCTGCACTATTTTCACGTTGGGAATTGAGGGCATTGATTGGCAAACCTCAAGCAATGATTTCTGTCAAAGGAACATATTTGGGTAGACCCGTTGTTTACAGTATGTGGGGTTCAAAGTTCTTCTCATCTGTTCGGAATCACACCTGAAATACAGAAAGCTCATTTAGCTTTATCTTGGTGTGGTTAGATTTTGTCCTAATCTTCATAATTCGTAACAAAATACCCCACAAAGTGCTGGAGTAACTCAGCAGGTCAAACAGTGTGTCTGCAGACCATGGATAGAAGACGTTGTGTGCTTTTAGCATTGGTATGAATGCTAACATCAGAAAGTTTAGCTCTAATGGGGTTCAGAGGTTAAAATTCAGCTGTGGATAAATCTGTATATATTTTATCATTTTGAAAGACATTTTTAATAATCATAGAAATGTGTTTCATGGTGACACATGGTACTGCAGATGTTGGTTTACAAACTAAGACATAAAGTGCTGTACTAACTCAGTGAGCCATTCAGCATCTCTGGATATCATTGATTGGTAACATTTTGGACCGAGACCCTGCTTCAGACTGTTCCATGTCCAATAAGATCAAGGTTGATAAATTCAATAAGATTAAGATTTGTGTCTATCTTCGATTTAAACCAGCATCTGCAGTTATTTCCTACACATTCAATAAGAACAAGGTTGATCTTTTACCTCAGCACCACTTTCTTGTACTAATCCATATCCCTTGATTCCCTAAAAATTCAAAAATTTATCTTCAATGCACTCAACACCCAAGCCTTCATGACCCTCGGTGGTAAAAAACTCCAAAGATTTACCACTCTCATGATGAAGAAACTTCTCCTCATTTTTTCTTGAATGGCTGCACGTGTATTTTAAGACTATTCTGGCACCCCAGCTCGAGGAAGCATCACCCTTGCATTAATCTAATATGCCTATGCATTTTATGTGGACTCTTCAGCAACACTGCCTTTTGTTAATTAGAGCTGAATATAACACGGCAACCTTGGATGCCAGATAGCCTGTCACTGTTGTCCAATCTGAAATGCCTATTCCTTCATATTTTACCAACTGCGATCAATAAAGGGAGCAGGGTAGCATCATGAATCTCAGAGAGGTGGAGAAGAGAATTCGTTTGGACTGGATTTATTTTTAGAGAATCTTTGTTGGAACTGGATGATTTATTAAAATGTAAATGGCTTAAAGTTGTTGGAGACAGAACTAATGATCGCTGAAGGGCAATGGAGGTTATTGGGCCCTAATCAGTTTTCTTTGAGTAAATCACTAAATCCTGGCTCAAATTGTACTTGTTTCCCACCTTGGAATTAGGTTACCACTGTTTTTCTTCTCAGTTTAAACCAACAAGCTTGGAGTGGCTGAAGGGTGATGTATAGTCTAAATTGCAACATCATCATATACCGCTTGCTGGAAGGTTGATGTGCCAAAGGTTTATTGTTTTAAAGTGTGAGAACCCTTGTGGTAAATCAATAAACGTTTTTCAATTACTTGTCCCTTGATCATCGCCAGATTGTAGTAGGTATAGGACTTGACCAGGGCAGGTGATTGACCCCACATTCAGAAGAGTAAAGGCAAGTACCGTGACTTGCACATGTATGGTGAGGGAGAACAATGAAAATCTTGTTCACAGCAGTTTCACAAGCCCGTAAGCTCAGACAACACAGGGAAACATTAATTGTGCCTAAATTACACATCTATTTTACAAGACAGTGAAAAGAAAATGATTGCAAAAAGCAAGACATTAGTGTGAAACACAATTAGAAAACAAGTCCATGATTGTGCAAGTCTTGGTCCCTAGTGTTTCATTACTGAGCTAGGATAAGGGTTGTACAGGTCGGTTCAAGACCTGATGGTTAGGGAAAGTAGTTCTTCCTGAACTTGGTGGTGTGGGACTTGGAGCTTCTGTACCTCCTACGCGACAGCAGCAGCAAGAAGAGACCTTGGCCCAGATGGCGGAGGTCCTTGCTGATAGATGCCGCCTTCTTAAGACAATGCCTCATGTAGATACTTTTGATGAGGGCAGGGCTGAGTCCATCTCTCTCTGCAGCCTCTTGCCTTCCTCTGTGTTCTTATTGCTGAACGGAGCCATGATGCAACCTGTCAGGATATGTTCTATATTGTATCTGTAGAAGTTTGTTAAAGTATTCGGTGGCATGCCGAATCTCTTTAAACTTCTAAGAAAGTGGAGGTGCAGGTTTGCCTTCTTCATGATTACATCTACTGCATGTGTCGGAAACCAAGACATGTCAGGCAAGATGTTACCATCCAGGAATTTGAAACTGTGATCTGTTCACTGATGACTCATTAATGAAAGTGGGCCTGCAGTCTGTCGACTTCTCCTTTCCTAAGTCCCTGACATTGAATGAGAGGTCGTTTAGTTTAGTTTAGCCGCAACAAAGTCGATCGGGCGATCAGGAATACTTGCTTAGTGAATGAGAGGTGCATTCAGTCGTCTGATAACGGCCGGGAAGAAACTACTCTTGAATCTCGCGGTACATTTTGTATCTTCTGCCCGATGGGAGAAGAAGAGGTAATGATCTGGATGAAAGGGATCGTCGATTATGTTTGCTGCTTTCCTGAGGCAGCGTGATGTGTGGATGGAGTCAATGAGGGGGAGACTGGATTGCATTATGTATACAGCTGCATCCACAACTCTGCAATCTCTCAGAGCAGTTGCCAAACCAAGGGTGATGCATCCCAAAAGGATGCATTCTATGGAGCATCTGAAAATTAAGACCATCGGGCACCATTACCATGGCTATTCACAGGACTCCTTATTTTTCAGTTATTAATCTTGCAGATAGTAAAATGATATCATGACTTGCAGACATTTCATTCCTCATTAGGTGTAAATATTACAACAGTCTCCAACAATTAAAATGAATCAGCATATCATTCGCTAAAATTAATGTAGGTAGAAAAAATGTATTTCTACAATAAATTGTTCCTAAATTAGATGCTCATTGTATCGTATTCAATGGGAATAAAAGAGTTAAATTGAAGAATACCAGGTTACTCACATCTGTTTGTGTGCTGTCAATAAACAATAGACAATAGACAATAGGTGCAGGAGTAGGCTATTTGAGCCAGCACCACCATTCAATGTGATCATGGCTGATCATTCTCAATCAGTACCCTGTTCCTGCCTTCTCCCCATACCCCCTGACTCCGCTATCTTTAAGAGCTCTATCTAGCTCTCTCTTGAATGCATTCAGAGAATTGGCCTCCACTGCCTTCTGAGGCAGAGAATTCCACAGATTTACAACTCTCTGACTGAAAAAGTTTTTCCTCATCTCCATTCTAAATGGCCTACCCCTTATTCTTAAACTGTGGCCCCTTGTTCTGGACTCCCCCAACATTGGGAACATGTTTCCTGCCTCTAACGTGTCCAACCCCTTAATAATCTTATATGTTTCGATAAGATCCCCTCTCGTCCTTCTAAATTCCAGTGTATACAAGCCTAGTCGCTCCAGTCTTTCAACATATGACAGTCCCACCATTCCGGGAATTAACCTAGTAAACCTACGCTGCACGCCCTTAATAGCAAGAATATCCTTCCTACCAAATTCCTACTGTCATTATGTTTAGCATTACGCAAAAAATGTTAATGGTATTTTCCATGAAAATAATAAAGAAATCTTTAGTTAATAACTAGGATGTGCAGGGAATATGTATGTTTTCATTATGTCCATTGAACTAGAATTTAGTTATTTGTAAATTGTACCAATGTGATGAATTGAGATGAATGGCCAAGGAGTGTGACTCCACCAATGAATGCAACCGCCATCGCACTATGCTGCCAATTCTATGGCTTACACATCATTTGTGTTGCTCTTATTAGACCATATAGAAGATTTTACATCAAGCTCATTTACAAACCAGTAAATTAGAATACAAGACATTTTAGTAATGATGCCCTGGGTTTATGTATATATATATATCCCAAAACTGTAATGATTTCTGACTATATAGTGTAGAAAAATAATTGCAGTTGCTGGTACAAATCGAAGGTATCACAAAATGCTGGAGTAACTCAGCGGATTAGGCAGCATCTCAGGAGAGAAGGAATGGGTGACGTTTCGGGTCGAGACCCTTCTTCAGACTGATGTCAGGGGAGGGGGTGGGACAAAGATAGGGTGTAGTGGGAGGCAGGAAGACAGTGGGAGAACTGGGAAGGGGGAGGGGAAAGGGAGGGACTATATAGTCTTCTGTGCTGTGATTACAACATAATTTCTTCCAATTGTGGTAGTTTGCAGTTATTAGAAGTCACCTACTCATTGCACTGTATCCACCAAGTTTTACTGAAATTGAACCTGAAGAAGGGTGTCAACCTGAAACGTCACCCGTTCCTTCTCTCCAGAGATGCTGCCTGACCCGCTGAATTACTTCAGCATTTTGTGTCTATCTTCGATTTGAACCAGCATCTGTAGTTCCTTCCTGCACATTACACTATTGTAGTCAGACTGAAGCATGGAGTAAATACTAGAGGGAGCAAGAAGATGAGGGCAAAAATGTAACCGCATTTTGTTCCTCGATTAACAGCTTATCTCTAACTGAATTCTTCCAGGTTTTTTTTTACTATTGATAGGGATTCTAATTTATGATAGAAATAAATGAGAAACATTATTGGGGTTTAACTAGGTACTGGGGTACCTATTATTGGGGTAACCCCATTATTGGGGTTTAGCCCTGCATAAAATGTATCCCAGACTATCAAGGGAAGAAAGGTAGGAAATAATGGAGGTTTGGGGCAATCCAGTCTCCTTTACCTACAGGAGTAGTCAGGCTTTAAAGGATGATAAAGTACTGTTATTTAAAATGGGAGGGAGGAATAATCTGAGCAATTGCAAGTAGTAAGTAAAATATTGGAAGAGAAGGCACAAAGAGATATTATAAGTAATCATTCAGAAAGACATTGATTAATGAAGGCAACTCAATTTGGATTTGTTGAGGAAAATTCATTTTTGAGTTTTTTAAATGAATATTATGCTGGTGTAACAAAGAGTACTGGAAAGACTGCAGGGGGGAATTATCACACATTTGCCAAGGTTGTAGAAGCTTTGAGAAACCATTGACAATTGAATTGAATTGAATTGAATAAATTTTATTAGCCAAGTATGTACACTACAAGGAATTTGCCTTGGTGCTTTGCTCGCAAGTAACAACATGATATACAGTGAACAATTAAGAATGAAACATTATAATTTAAATGCCATGGTCATTTACTTTAGTTCAGCATCTGAGGGGAAATTTAAGCAAGCTGTGTGGAGCATGGGATGAAGAGGAGAGAACTTTTTTCTCTGAGCAGAGCCCTCAGTAACAGAGAACATTCAAGGAATTATTAAGAGCTTTATTTTACAATCAAAGCATAGGATTTTGAACTCGAGGGTGGCACAGCGGTAGAGTTGCTGCTTTACAGCGCTTTTTCTTCACACAGAGAGTTTTTTTTCACACAGAGAGTGATGAATCTGTGGAATTCTCTGCCACAGATGGTAGTTGAGGCTAGTTCATTGGCTATATTTAAGAGGGAGTTAGATGTGGCCCTTGTGGCTAAAGGGATCAGGGGGTATGGAGAGAAGGCAGGTACAGGATACTGAGTTGGATGATCAGCCATGATCATATTGAATGGCGGTGCAGGCTCGAAGGGCCGAATGGCCTACTCCTGCACCTATTTTCTATGTTTCTATGTTTGTAGCGCCAGAGACCCGGGTTCGATCCCGACTATGGGTGATGTCTGTACAGAGTTTGTAAGTTCTCCCCGTGACCGCGTGGATTTTCTCCGAGATCTTTGGTTTCCTCCCACATTCCAAAGACGTACAGGTTTGTAGGTTGTAGGTTGTCCCTATTTTGTAGGATAGTGTTAATGTGTCCGGGAACTTGAAAAGGTTTGAACATTCCCATCTTCAGCTAATATGAGCATGATGACTGAATGACCGCCTCCCATGCTATAATTGTTTAATAATGCAACTGTAATGCATTGCTACACGTGATTTGGGTTTGAAGATATTTGCATGTATTAAGAGACCATCTCCAGATCTGATGACTGCATATGCTAATCTTTTGTGGGTCTCGTAATTTGTTATTTCAGCTAGTTTGACGAGGTGGATTTAAAAACTATATTGCCTGACAAAAGCATGTGGATGGGCTATTAAAATCCACCAGTTAATTTGCTCATTATTGTTCCACATAACTCCCGCAATTTCTTCCAAAGACACAAAGTACTGCAGTAACTCAGCAGGTCAAGCAGCATTTCTGAGGAACACGGATTGGTGACGTTTCGGGTCAGGACCCTTCTTCAGACAGATTGTAGTGGGGGAGGGGGAGGGGAGTAAGCTGGGAGAGAGGTGGGGTGAGACAAAGCCTGGCAAGTGTCAGACGGTTATGGATGGGGGGGGGGTAGGATTGGCAGATAGTTAGACGAACATCAGAGATGAAAAGACATAAGTGTGTGATAAGGTAAAGAGGCATGCAGTGTGAAGCAAAGAGGAAGGAATGTCAGTGGAAGGGGATGGAAGGACGGGGAGAGAGAGAACATCCAGGTGGAGCACAGAGAGGGAGATACAAGGGGGATGGTTGTTTGCCTAAAATTGATTTAATGTTCATATCATTGTGAAATGTGTTCCTCCATTTTATGCGTGACCTCACTCTAGCAACGGACAAGGCCTTGGGTAGCTTACAACTCGACGGTATGAACATTGACTTCTCCAGTTTTATGTAAATATATCCCCCCTTTTCTCCCTTGCTTCCCCCTCTCTCCCCCATTCCCCAACTGAATGTGCACCCATTTCCCCCCTTCCTGTCAATCAAACACTCCCTCCACCATCACTTTCCACGCTTCGTCCTGCCTCCACCCCTCTTCCAGGCTTCTCCCCCTTTTATACTTAATGCGTAGAAGGGTCACGACCCAAAATGTCGCCTATGCATTGTAATTTGATTAACACAAGTCATTTTCAATATATTCCAGTACTGTACCAGTTCAGACATACGTACCACACACAAGCACACACACTGTACAGTGTTTACATTCCTAAACTAAATAGCCCACCAGACATTTTCAGAAAAGTGTTCACTGAAGGCTGGATAGGATGTCCAGAGATGCTGCTGAACCCTCCTGCTACTCCAGCACTTTTTTTTCAGTAAACCAGCATCTGCAGTTGCTTGTGTCCAACAATTTCTTACATTCTGTAGTCCTTCTGAATTACCCACCCAAAGCTGGATGGTTCCTTCTTTTAAAGTAGTTAGTGAGTTTTGGTGATACCTAAATCTAATTTTAACTCCAGCATGTCAGGGGGTTGATGCAAGTTTCCTGCTACTTCAATTTCTGTCCAATGATTTCGCGAAAATTCAGTTGAATATTTAACAAACCTGAGTGAATGTGCATTTTATTGTGGAATAAAGATCTCACAGGAAATATGATCCCCCCATGTCTACCGAAGAATGATAAGATATTAGGCTGAAAAGCTCACAATGATGGAAAGAATAGAAGCAGATATGAGGATTAGGAGAATGTTTAGAATAAAAAGATGGATAGGATGAGAATGAATGAGTGAAATTAATAAGAGATGGAGAAACCAATTGTTAGATCTTCCTCCAGTAAATAAAAGAGGAACAGCATAGCAAAAGCAAATTTTTGTCTCCAATAAGGTGAGACGTAGGGAATTAAAGAAAGGTTAAAAGAGAGGTTGACCTATTCTTTTTGTTATCTGTTTTTCTACAAGAAGAAACGAGAAGAATATCTAAAGATAACAGTCACCAAAGGACAAAAGGGAATGAAGAACTTATAAGAACAGCAAAATGGTTAGTTAAGGCCGATAGCAATGTGGTTGACTCTCAGCTGCCCTTTAAGATGACACAAATGCTGTCACATTTGATGTCCAAATGATGGACAGTAAATGCTGTCTTTGCTCACAATATCTAAAGAGATAAATAAAAGAACATGAAGATGATAAAATGTGTAGTTCAGTGTAAATATATATTTGATGGTTGATGTGCGCTGAAGAGCCTGTTTCTTGTTTCCATGACTATAGAAATTACTAGGCAAACTAATAGGACGAAGGGTTGAAATACATCTGGCTCTGCTGCCCACATCTTAGAGTGTGGAAAGAAATGACTGCAGTGGTAGCAGAGGCATTGGTTATTAACGTACACAATTCTCTAAATTCTGGAAAGATGGCACAGCGGTAAGGTTGCTGCCTTACAGCGCCAGGGACCCGGGTTCAATCCTAACTACGGGCGCTGTCTGTACAGAGTTTGTACATTCTCCCCGTGACTTATGTGGGTTTTCTCCGAGATCTTCGGTTTCCTCCCATTCTCCAAAGACATACAGGTTTGTAGGTTAAATGGCTTGGTATAAAATGTAAAATTGTCCCTGGTGTGTGTAGGATAGTATTAATGTGCGGGGATCGCTGGTCGGCATGGACTCGGTTGAGCCAAAGGGCCTAAACTAATTTAGTTTATTTTAGTTTAGTTTAGAGATACAGCGCAGAAACAGGCCCTTTGGCCCACTGAGTCCGCGCCGAACAGCAATTGTCGCACACTAGCAATATCATACAAACTAGGGCCAATTTACAATTACAATTTGCCTACAAACCTGTACATCTTTGGAGTGTGGGAGGAAATCGGAGATCTCGGAGAAAACCCATGAAGGTCACGGGGATAACGTACAAACTTCGTACAGACAACACCTGTAATCAGGATCGAACCCGGGTCTCTGGCGCTGTAAGGCAGCAACTCTACCACTGCGCCACCTTGCCATGTTCAATCTCAATGGTAAACAGTAAATATAGCATTCTTATTCAAGAACTGGAGAGAGAATGCAAATGTGTATCGACCAATTAATCGATCATTCATTCTCAGGTAAGTGCTGGAATCACTTATTGAGAAAGTAATAATGGAGCATTTAAAATGCATAACATGATTAGACAGAGTCAGCATGGTTTAATGAAAAATAGATTGTGTTTAATAGATCTATCAAAACTGTTGGAAGATGAGACTGGCAAGATTGATAAAGGGTGACAGTGGATGTAATACCTTTAACTTTCCCTGACACTCAATTTGAAGAAGGGTCTCGACCTGAAACGTCATCTATTACTTTTCTCTAGAGATGACCCGCTGAGTTACTCCAGCTTTTTGTGTCTATCTTTGGTTCAAACCAGTGTCTACAGTTCCTTCCTTTACATAATATATTTGGATGTCCAGAATCCATGTGATAAGGTGCCACTGACAAGCTTACCCCTGTAGGGGTACATGAGGCTGAGGATAGCCTATTAAAGATAAAGGGAAATCATTTAAGATTTATGAATTCTATCTTCATACAGCGCGTGGGTCTCTCAACCTAGACAGTCGGTCTCCCTCAGGCAATGCTGACTTTCCCAGTGCAGTCCGAGCTCAAATTTACAACAGTAGTTTGATTAGTGGAGATAGACACAAAGTGCTGGAGTAATTCAGCAGGTCAGGCAGCATCTCTGGAGAAACGGAAAAGCTGACGTTTGGGGTCGGAGCCCTTCTATTGTACCTGTCTCCACCACCACCTTTAGCAGCGGGTTCTTGGTACCTACTACCCTCTGTGTAAACGTGGTTTCCCCCCCTGCTGTCACAGATGGATCTCTCACCCACGTCTGCTCTGTGTCCCGTGGTACTGCTGTCACTCCTCCTCCCCCCAGATGGAACAAGGATGAAGGTTCCCCTGGTCCTCACCTTCACCTCACTAGCCTCCGCGTCTAACTCGTCATCCTCCGACATTTCCACCACCCCCGTGATCTCACCACCAGTTACATTCCACCTTCCACGGAGACTGCTCCCTCTATGAGTACTTGATTCACTCATCCCTCCCCACCCAAACCACCCACTCCACAGGTACTTTCCCCTGCAACCACAGGAGATGTAACACCTATCCCTAGACCTCCTCCCTCGCCTCCACCAAGAGACCCCAGCAGTCCTTCCAGGTGAGACAGAGGTTCACGTGCACCTCCTCTAACCTCATCTACTGCATTTGCTTATTCCGCTGCGGCCTCCTGTATATTGGCGAGACCAAGCTCAGACTCGGTAACCGTTTTGCTGAACATTTGCACCCCGTCCACCAAGGTCTCCTGGATCTCCCAGTTGTGAACCATTTAAACTCCCCCTCCCATTCCCACGCTGACCTTTCAGTCCTAGGCCTCCACCATTGCTAGAGTGAGGCCACATTCAAACTGGAGGAGCAGCACCCAACAGTGTGAATATTGAATTCTCCAATTCTAGGTAACTTTTAATTACTCCCCACCTCCCCTTTTCCTCTTTCTCTCCCACACCTCCCCAGGGCCGTTTTTACAGCATTATGGGCCCCCGGGCAAAGCAGTGTACTGGGGCCCCTACCGTTACTCTCCCCCACCCCCCTTTCCCTACCAGCCTCCCCCTGTCGTGCCGGCGAAAAGCACTTACCGAAAAGCACTTAGCGATGGACTTAGGGTGCTACATTGTTGCGAAAAGCACTTACAGATCGCTGTGAGAAGCACTTAGTGACCGAAAATGTTGCGAAAAAAGCACTTATTGAACCTACATTTTTAAAGTAGTATTTATTTATTGCAAGTCACTTAACATACACAGATCAGCATGGGACCCCTATGCTCATGGGCCCCCGGGCAAGTGCCCATCAGGCCCATGCGTTAAGACGGCCCTGCACCTCCCGAAACATCACCTATCCATGTTCCCCAGGGAGGCGAGGGTTGGGGCAAGAACTAGCAAGTGATAGTTGGAATGGGTAGGAAGAGTTAGATAGAGCTCCGGGGGCTAGCGGAATCAAGGGATATGGGGAGAAGGCAGGCACAGGTTACTGATTGTGGATGATCAGCCATGATCACAATGAATGGCGGTGCTGGCTCGAAGGGCCAAATGGCCTCCTCCTCCTGCACCTATTTTCTATGTTTCTATGTTTCTATGAAACTGCTGATGCTGGTTTACACCAAGGATAGACTTAAAATGCTGGGACAGTGGGACAGACAGCATCTCTGGATAGAAAGACTGGGTGACATTTTGGATTGAGACCCTTGTTCAGACTGAAGAAAGGTCTCGACGTGAAACATCACCCATTCCTTCTATCCAGTAATAATGGGATACAGGTTAGGAGGGTTAATTGACAGATACGTTGTCCGGCGTGTTTAGTTAGATGAGTAACAATAATGGCCAGAAACATGGACCTGCTGTCATGGCCGACTCCACATCAATATTCTGTGTGCAACTTTGATTTTGCACAATGCGGGCAGGTCCAATCCCCTGCTGCTGAAAAAAGTGGGAAAACAATGAGTGTGGCTGCCTGCAGGGCCACAGAAGGTCAGCCCATTTGTTGTTTATTTTACACTTCACTGAAACTCAAATATTTCATTCGTCATTGCTTCCGATCTCTACTTTCTAATCTTGACTTGATTTGTTTGCTTTGGCCTTTTTGCTAAGGTTAACGTTTTGACCATATGTTTCGGGATACGTTATTATAGTTGGACATTCTAAATCTGTGTGCCAAATTGAATAAGATTCAAATTTATCGGGGATGCTGCTTACAGATACTTGGTATTTTTGTGAAGACAAGGATATGATAGAAAAATAAATCCTCTTAATAGGCTCATCCAGAATTCATTTTCCTGCCCACTCAATGCTTTCCCGTAAGTCTTAGTTCTCTTTATAGATTGATCTCCTAAGCTTTATCCACTGTTTTCCTTTTAAAATTCTATCCACTTGGTGTTTCTAACCTTTAGATCACCAGAAAAATAATTGGGTGATTACTAGAAGATTGACACAAAATGCCGGAGTAACTAAGCGGGGACTCGCAGCATCTCTGGAGAGAGGGACTGGGCGATGTTTTGGGTGGAGACCCTTCTTCAGACTAGAGTCAGGGGAAAGGGAAATTAGAGATATAGACGGTGATGTGGAGAGATATAGAACAAATGAATGAAAGATATGCAAAAAAGTAACGATGATAAAGGAAACAAGCCATTGTTAGCTGTTTTCTAGGTGAGAACGAGAACCTGGTGTGACTTGAGTGGGGGAGGGATAGAGAGAGAAGGAATGCAGGGGTTACTTGAAGTTAGAGAAATCAATATTCATACTACTGGGTTGTAAGCTGCCCAAGCGAAATATGAGATGCTGTTCCTCCAATTTACATTTAGCCTCACCCTGACAATTGAGGAGTCCTAGGACAGAAAGATCAGTGAGGGAATGGGAAGGGGAAGTGTTTGGCAACTGGGAGATCAGGTAGGTGTTCAGCGAAATGATCGCCCAGTCTATGTTTGGTTTCACCGTTGTATAAGAGTCCACGTTGGGGAGGAATCTGCCTACAGACAGGAAGTGACACAGCTGGCGTCCTGGTGCCATCGCAACAACCTGGAGCTCAATGCACTAAAGACGGTGGAATTGATTGTTGACTTTAGGAGAGCTCCCCTTCCCCTCCCCCCCTCCCCCTCCACTCACCATCAACAACACTCCACTCCATTCACATCTGTGGAGTCATTTAATTTCCTTGGAACCATCATCTCCAGGGACCTTAAATGGAAGGCCATCATCGACTCCACAGTCAAAAAGGCCCAAGAGAGGATGTACTTCCTGCGGCAGCTGAGAAAACGCAATCAGCCACAGGCAATGATGGTCCAGTTTTATACTGCCATCATAGAGTCTGTCCTCACCTTCTCCGTCATGGTCTGGTTTGGCTCAGACACCAAGTATTGGTACATGTGACAATAAATTGATCTTTAAATCTTGAAATCTTGAAAGCCGTTGAAGTGAACAGTTTTTCAAATGTGATTTTTTTGCCCATGGTTTTAATAACAAAACACAACCCTGTCCCTGAGTATCGTGAAGATTCTCTTCAATCCAAAAAGTGGTTAGAAAGTGGAATCTCCTGCCAGTGGTACAGTTGTGATCCATCGAAGAGGAAGCTAAATAATTGTTCCATGAGAAAAGATAAGGTTTACTAATTCATGCTTACCAAGGACAATGTTTTTTGCACTTTTGGCCTCCTGAAACAAAGTACCAGGTGTAGATGTCATTCTGGATCGAGACAAGGAGTGACTGGGGGAGCTGAGAGGGTCAGGCAGCGTCTGTGGAGACAAACGAAAAGTCAATACCCTGCCTCAGGAATGCATCTTAAGCCTCTGCTGTTAGTCTCAGTCTGAAGAAGGGTCTCGACCCGAAACGTCACCCATTCCTTCTCTCCCGAGATGCTACCTGACCTGCTGAGTTACTCCAGCATTTTGTGAATAAATATCTTCGATTTGTACCAGCATCTGCAGTTATTTTCTTATATTAAGCCTCTGCTGGCATCATTCTAGATATGTACTACAAGATGTACTACATAATCACATAATGTTGTTCACATTCCGACAGAATATTATCACGAATAGCCAAGATATTAGAAGTGAATGTATAGTGAATGATAAATATGAATACTTCTATCAGCTGGAAAGCCGTCCTGGTAATGATAAAACTATCCATGTTAAACAGATGCAAGAAGATGTTCTCACAAAAGTTCTGAAATATGCAATGTAAAATGTAATGGTCAAAACATTTTATTTAAAAAAATCAGTAACAACTACACATCAGTGTTGATCGTTGTTACGTTAATTAAAAGTAAAAGAAAATACTGCAGCATGTTGAAATGCCCCAGAAATAGCAACTTGCGTTGTCTCACTCGGAGCCTTCTGTTGCTATTTCAAATGATGTGTATCTTGCACTTCACACAATCAAGGGCATGATGCTGACCTGACATCAGAGCTGCTGCCCTGCCTGAGGGGACCGCAGTCAAATTGTTCGCTGCTTTGCAGAGCAGCCACATGAACGTCTGGCTGAAAGAAAGTAATGTGCATGACAACCAAATGTTTGCAAACATCTCATGCAGAAACCTCTGTAACTTAGCCCAGAATGTGAGCCAAGTCAATGTTTGGAAATGAATATTTCCCAGACGATCGAGGCAAGAAGCAGACTGCACCTGAACACACACTTCAGCTTGACCAACCCAATAACCAGCTCTTTAGAAAAACACATGTACATGCGGCCTGAATTTCTGCCAAAACATCCATTAATAATACTCAATATCCATTTGAAGTGCTGTACGATTCATTTTCGATCATCCATTTTCTTGCTGCTCGTGCAGGAAGCCCCATCCCCCCTCCCCCCTCGTGTCTTCCTAAATTGCTTGTGCAATTCTTTATTGCAGTGGTATTGAAATATCTGGACCGTTAGTTCATAAAATAAAGACAATAGTAGAACAAGACTTCTTGTCGTGTCATGTGGGTAGCACTATGCGTTTCCCATCAAGTACCATTAGTTGTCATGGTAATTGATGAACGAACACGATTCTGGCTGGACCTGCACAGCTAAATGAGATTTGTTTGGACATTTTATCTCCTAATTTCCTTGTTCTCTGTTCTTCGTGGACATTTAGACTGGAGTGAGATTTCATGGGATGTTGCATTGGTATTTCAGTGTTGGAAAATCTATTATGATTTTTTTTCCATGTAAGCCTAGACAAAACCATAATGGGCGTGTTATTGCAGGCTATTATATCTAAACTCCATATTTTCCTACTTGCCCTATACAATAATGACAACTTGACACTTATGTAACATCTGATGACCACCAAAATACAGAATTTGATATTGAGGCAAATAAGGATTTATTTGGCTGCAGACTGAGTTTAGTTTAGTTTTTAGTTTAGAGATTCAGTGCGGAAACAGGCCCTTCGGCCCACCGAGTCCGCACCGACGAGCGATCCCCACACATTAACACAAGCCTACACACACCAGGGACAATTTACACCTACACTAAGAATACAAACCCAAGCCAATTAACCTACAAACCTGTACTTCTTTGGAGTCATAGAGTGACACAGTGTGGAAATAGGCCCTTCGGCCCAACTTGCCCACACTGCCCAAGATGTCCCAGCCTAAAACTAGTCCCACCTGCCCGTGTTTGGTCCATATGCCTCCAAACCTGTCCTAACCATGTACCTGTCTAATTGTTCCTTAAATGTTGGGGTAGTCCCTGCCTCAACTACCTCCTCTGGCAGCTTGTTCCATACACCCACTACCCTTTGTGTGAAAAAGTTGCCCCTCAGATTCCCATTAAATCTTTTCCCCTTCACCTTAAACCTATATCCTCTAGTCCTTGATTCCCCTACTCTGGGCAAGAGACGCTGTGCATCTACCCATCTATTCCTCTCATGATTTTATACACCTCAATAAGATCACCCCTCATCCTTCTGCATTCCAGGCAATAGAGCCCCAGCCTGCTCAACCTCATCCTATAGCTCAGACCCTCTAGCTTTGGCAACATTCCTTGTAAATCTTCTCTGTACAGAGTGTACAAGAGTGTAGGAGGAAACTGAAGATCTCGGGGAATACCCACGCAGGTCACGGGAGAACGTACAAACTCCATACAAGTCAAGTCAAGTTTATTTGTCACATACACATACACGATGTGCAGTGAAATGAAAGTGGCAATGCCTGCGGATTGTGCACAAAAAAGAATTACAGTTACAGCATATAAATAAAGTTAATAAGTTACTATAGTGTAGACAAAAATGTAGTCTCTGGAGTTATAAAAGTTGACAGTCCTGATGGCCTGTGGGAAGAAACTCCGTTTCATCCTCTCCGTTTTCACAGCGTGACAGCGGAGGCGTTTGCCTGATCGTAGCATCTGGAACAGTCCGTTACTGGGGTGGCAGCACCCGTAGTCAGGATTGAACCCGGGTTTCCGGCGCTGCAAGCGCTGTAAGGCAGCAACTCTACTGCTGCGCCACCGTGCCGCCCTGAGGTTGAATAAGTAGGTGAAAGGAGTAAAAATGTGGGAAAATGCCAAGATTTCTGGAGGGAATTCTATTTAATACACTGCCGTCAGAGTTATTGGAAGTACTTAGATTGTTATTTTACCGTAACCTAGAGATGCTGAAACAAATTGAAATATGTCAGCTACCATGCTGGTTTCATTCATTAATTCATCACATTACACTGGCGATTCAAGATGTTTCTCAATCACAGTAATATAATATTTAAAAAATAATGCAAATTAGTTTGTGTGAGTTAGTTGAAATAGTTGTGTGCATGTTCCTCTCTGAGCTCTGGTGATATTACAGAATAATTCTTTCTTGTATCAATAGAGCACCATAGACAAGTAAGTGAAGGGCCATGGCTATATTTCTTGGTGAACTCATGATAATTTTATTTTTTCTTAATATTCCATTGATGAGAATACAAGATATTTTTATTCGTTGGAGATCATGTAATTGAATATGTGCTTATCATGTAAAGTAGATTGGTTGAGTTGTTATAAACATCCATAATCTCTGAAATTAGCTGATTAGTTGCCTTGGGAAGGAGGTAGGTTTTGCCATGACTTGTTCTTGTGGCGAGACCCCCATTTACAATTGGCCATCCAGAAAATGCCAATGGAAAGTGTTGTCTGTCCCCCAAGCAAGAAAGGCAAACTGAAGAGTAAATAAAGCTGGATTTGGGCATTATTAAAGAATATAATTAAGAAAGGTTTTGAAGGGAAGGAATAATTTTAAATCAGTCTCTGGGCAACTTCTTATGCAATAAGAAGTCAGTAATAGAGAGGTGAAAACGTTAAACAGACTAGTAACTAGTAACAGTTGAACATGCTTGAATAATTCCCCCTTGATTTGTCTTTCAGCTTGATCCGGACAATACTGGTTTCATTGCTGTGGAGCACTTTTCCAATCTGCTTCAGAGCCATGAATTGCAGCTGGATCCGACCAAACTTGAGATGCTGTTTGCTCTTGTACAGAGCAACGAGCAGGGCCAAATCTGCTATCAAGAGTTTGTCAACCTGGTGAGTAACAAAGTTATGCAAAAAAATGTGGCACAGTGCCAAAGTGAGCCATGTTATTGACTGATATCTACGGTAAACTGAATGTGGAGATACTAGGAGCATGAGAGATGATGCCATGATGTGAAAACAGATTTATGAAGAGTACAATTTGTATTTCCTTTCCTTGGATTCTTTGTTTATCACTTGCACTGGTGTGACTTTGAACTAAATTGATTGTTTCTTTTTAAGTTGCTGAATGGATATTGCATAATTCCTGATTCCTACAGAAACATTCACTGCAATGATTTTGAACGATTACTTGATTCAAAGCTTCTGTTTGTTTCTTGAAGTCTTACTGCATTAAAGTTGCTGTCATCCATTTTACCAATGGTGTTCTTCACATAATATGTTGGTTGGAGAGCTGACGGAGCAGGGAGCTAAGCGTGATGAGGGCCTTGTTTTATTGAACCATATTGCTGTCCTTCGAGGGTGAAACTGAGCATTGGTAGGGGGTAGCAAAATGGGTATTAACAAATTATCTGCCAACCCTCACTCTTCTGATTTAATGTGCAAGATTATGGAAACATGATGTGTAGATGGTGGCAGAAGGTGCCTAATTCACATGAACTTAATTTCCAGAAGGAACGAGGGAATAAAACAGCTTGTGTGTAATGTTACTTCAAGAGATGCCAGGGAAAATTGAGTGATTCTGAGTTTCTGAAACAGGGACTCAGCTGGTGGGAATGCCAGGTTTAGTTTAGTCCACAGCGCGGAAACAAGCCCTATGGCCCACCGAGTCCACACCGACCAGCAATCCCTGCACATTAACACTATCCTACACACATTTAATTTACACTTATGCCAAGCCAATTAACCTACAAACTTGTACATCTTTGGAGTGTGGGAGGAAACCGGAGATCTCGGAGAAAATCTACGCAGGTCACGGGGAGAACGTACAAACTCTGTACAGACAGCACCCACAGTCAGTGAAGATAAAATTACACTCTAGCCTTGATTTTCAGATATTGTACTGTAGCAAAATTGTACTATCGTATCAACTTCGGAGTTTTAATTGCAGTGTTAATGCAGGAGAATATTGTTTTTGAAGAGCTAAGAGTGTTTAATCATCATATATATTGGTATTAGAACTGACAATTTGACTTGCTGTGGCTTTCCAGGCCCTTTAAGGAAATAACACACAAATAAATATCCAATAATAAAGAATACAAAAAATTAATAACCAGTAACACTAAGTAGCCAGACCATAACAATGGTGCAACCAAAACAAAGTCTTTAGTCAATCATCACTGCTGAGGCAGGGTTGTGGTTGGTGTTGTGTGGTGTTCAGGAGCCTGATGGTTGCTGGAAGAAGCTATTCATGAACCTGAAGCTCACGTTTGCACCAGTGAAGGGAAGCTCCCTGTTAAATATCTCTCCCTTTTGAACCAAGTTGTGCACAATTCTTGCTGGTGTCAAATATTTTTTATAGTTTCTTACTTCCTTGCAACAGGATCCTGATCAGTTGGGCAGCTGGACTGAGGAACGATTGATGGAATTTTAGACAGAAAAACGCAAGGTGTTGGATTTTGGGAAGTCTAACCAGGGCAGGACCTACACAGTTAATGGAAGGACTCTGGCATGTGTTGTAGAGCAGAAGGATCTCGGAGAGCAGATACATGGTTCCTTGAACGTGGTGTCACAGGTAGATAGGGTAGTCAGGAAGGCTTTCAGCACATTGGCCTTCATCAGTCAGAGTATTGGATATAGAAGTTGGAAGGTCATGTTACAGTCGTACAAGACATTGCTGAGGCCACATTTAGAGTATTGTGTTCAGTTTTGGTCACCCTGTTGTAGGAAAGATGTTGTTGAAGCTGGAAAGGCTGAACAGAAGATTTTCAAGGATGTTACCAGGACTCGATGGCCTGTGCTACAGGGAGAGGTTGAGCAGGCTAGGACTTTATTCCTTGGAGCGCAGGAGGATGAGGGATGATCTTATAGAGGCGTATAAGATCATGAGAGGAATAGATAAGGTCAAAGCACAGAGTCTTTTACCCAGAGTAAAAGAATCAAGAACTAGGTTAAACCAGTTATGTATAGGACAGGTTTAAGGTGAGGGGGAAAGATTTATTAGGAAGCTGAGGGGTAACATTTTTAATACAAAGGGTGGTAGGTGTCTGGAACGAGCTGTCGGTGGTGGTAGTTGAGGCAGGTACTATCATAACATTTATAAAACATTTGGACAGGTACATGGATAGGATAGGTTTAGAGGGATATGGGCCAAATGCAGGCAGGTGGGACAAGTCTAGTGTCTTTAGATGAAAGCTATTTGGCCCATCGTTTATGCTAGCTCTCAGATTATTCTCTCACTCCCCAAATTATTTTCCAATAACTATTCTTTCTCAAATGCCCATCAAATCCAACTTAATTCCCCTAACATCCAACTGTACCAGGGCTAATTTTCTGTCGCAAATTAATCTACCAACCAGCACATCTACGGCAGGAAGCTGGAGCATCCACAAGCATAGTTTAGTTTATTAATGTCACATGTACCGAGGTACAGTAAAAATCTTTTGTGTGCTCCCCAGTCAAAGAAAGGACTATACATGATACAACCAAGCTGTTCACAGTGCACAGATAAAGGATAAAGGATAAAGGATAAAAGTACAACACTTAGTGCAAGATATAACATTGAATTCTGATCGAGTTAAATTAAAGATAGTTCAAAGGGTATACAATGAGGTAGATGGGAGGTCAGGACCACACTCTAGTTGATGAGAGGACCATTAGGTTGCCTGATATAATAGCTGGGAAGAAACTGGCCCTGAATTATGGAGGTATGCGTTTTCAAACTTCTGTACCTCTTGCCTGCTGGGAGAGGGGGAGAAGAGGGAATGACTGGGGTGAGACTGGTCCTTGATTATGCTGCTGGCCTTTCCAAGGCAGCATGAAGTGCAGATGGAGTCAATGGAAAGGAGATTGGTTTGTATGATGGTCTGGGCTATGTCCAAAACTCTCTGCAATTTCTTGTGGTCTTAGATGGAGCTGTTCCCAAACTAGCCTGTGATGCATCCTGATAAAATGCTTTTGATGGCGCATCTGTCAAAGTTGGTGAGGTGTTGTTGTGGACATGCTGAACCTTCTAAGGAGGTAGAAGTGTTGGCGTGCTTTCTTGGACTTGGCTTGGATGTGACTAGTCCAGGGCAAATTGCTGGTGATATTTATTCCTAGGAAATTGAAACTTTTGACCATTTCTACTCCAGCGCCATCAATGTTTAATTTTTTTAAATTGTTGTTTACTCTCACAACCTTGGTGGATTGTGTAAACATCATACAGAGGGCACCAGAGATCAGACTAGAACCATGCTCACTGGAGCTGTGAGACAGCAGTAGTACCTGTTGTGCCACTGTGCACAACTGAAAGAACATTACGCGTAGGAAAGAACTGCAGATGCTGGTTTAAATTGAAGATAGACACAAAATGCTGGAGTAACTCAGCGTCTCTGGCAGCGTCTCTGGGAAGAAGGAATGGGTGACATTTCGGGTCAAGACCCTACCTCAGACTGATGTCAGGGGAGTGGGCGGTACAGAGATAAAATGTAGTCGGAGACAGTAAGGCTGGTAGGAGAACTGGGAAGGGGGAGAGGATGGAGAGAGAGGGAAAGCAAGGGCTTCTTGAAGTTAGAGAAGTCAATGTTCATACCACTGGGGTGTAAGTTACCCAAGCAAAATATGAGGTGCTGTTCCTCCAATTTGCGCTGGGCCTCACTGACAACGGAGGAGGCCCAGGACAGAAAGGTCAGATTGGGAATGGGAGATCAGGTAGGCTTGGGCGGACTGAGCGGAGGTGTTCAGTGCTACGATCGCTGAGACTGCGCTTGGTCTCACCGATGTACAAGAGTCCACACCTAGAACAGCGGATACAGTAGATGAGGTTGGAGGAGGTGCAAGTGAGGTCCATGTGTAGGGCACCCGTTTTATGATGGGTTGCACAGTTCATATGGTATTCTGTGGTCCTGGTTTTCATTGCTCCAAGAGGTAATGTTTACAGAGTGATTTAAAGTCTCATTCACCTCGAAAATGTTTTTTAAAGAGTCACAGAGTGATACAGTGTGGAAACAGGCCCTTCTAACCCAACTTACCCACACCGACCAACGTGTCCCAACTACAGTGGTCCCACTGGCCAGCGTTTGGTCCATATCTCTCCAAACCTGTCCTATCCATGTACCTGTCTAACAGTTTCTTAAATGTTTGAATTGGCCCTACCTCAACTACCTCCTCTAGCAGCTTGTTCCAAATACCCACCACGCTTTGTGTGAAAAAACTACCCCTAGATTCCTATTAAATCTTTTCCCTTTAACCTTAAAGCTGTGTCCTCTGGTCCTTGATTCCCCTACTCTGGGCCAGAAACTCTGTGCGTCTCCCCGATCTATTCCTCTCATGATCTTATACACCTCTATAAGATCACCCCTCATCCTCCTGCACTCCAAGGAATAGAGTCGCAGCCTACTCAACCTCTCCCTACAGTTGAGACCCTCTAGTCCTGGCAACATCCTCGTAAATCATGTTCATCCACTTTGAGTCCCAGTTTCTCTGAGAGCTCCCTGCAGGCTGGCTTGACATTGGAACTGGCATGGGTTAGTCAGGTCTTGACTGGCGAGCTGCATTGGAATGTGCAATTGATGTTTACACTACATTGGAATCGAAGCCCAAGATCCAATTTCTGACCAGTTTCAGGCTGATATCATCAAGTGGGCTCTGGGATTGAACTACCATTTCTACTGCAGAAACCAGTACAAGCATGAATCTCTTCCATCCATACCTGCTGGGGCTGTTCCGAATAGCGACAACGTGTCTTTGAACGGTTGCCAGCTTTAAAAAAAAAATCATAGGCTAAGACTCCAGGAACCTCTCAGGAGATTACCGCTAAAAGACGGAGTTGCATTCACAGTATGTCCTGGAACGCAGAATCGTTGTGATTTTGCACTCCTGGCACTGAAATATCCAAGGGCAGCCGCAGGGGGAATGTACTGCTTAAAAAAACCCAGAATCAGACAATATTGGGCATTATTAAATATCTTCTCCTTTGCAAATTGTATCAAAGATGACTGATAAATTAAATCAAAGAGAGCAAACACTCAGTTGAGGGACAGAAGTGCACCAACCTCTGCATTTACTTCTAAAGTTTGTATTTGAAAAACTGAAGAGAGACGTAAGGTCAGGATTTGAAACAACCAGCATTTGTCTCTATTGTAATACTCACTGGATCAGTTGGAATGCAGAGGCAAACCTCACCCGTCACTTTCAACAGAGAAATATGCAGATGCAAGCCTTTACACATGTCTGGCAAATAGACATCATGACTTCTCAGGACAGAGTCCCCCTTGTCCTCACCTTCCACCCCATCAGCCGTCGTAATCCTCCGACATTTTCACCACCTCCAATGGGACCCCACTACTAGCCACATCTTCCCATCTCCACCCCTTTCTGCTTTCCGCAGAGACAGTTCCCTCCGAAACTCTCTGGTCCACTTGTCCCTTCCCATCCAAACCACCCCCTCCCCAGGTACTTTCCCCTGCAACTGCAGGAGATGCAACACCTGTCCCTTTACCTCCCCCATCGACTCCATCCAGGGACCCAAACAGTTTTTCCAGGTGAGGCAGAGGTTCACTTGCACCTCATGGGCCGAAGGGCCTGTTTCCACACTGTATCACTTTGTTGGGGGTGTACTACAGACCCCCGAATAGTTCAACGGGAATTAGAAGAACAAATGTGCCGGGAGATTGCAGACAGCTGTAGGTCAAATAAGGTTGTTGTAGTAGGGGATCTTAACTTCCCCAATATAGACTGGGAAAATCATAACATGAAGGGTTCAGATAGGGTGCAATTCCTCAAAGGTGTTCAGGAGAGTTTTCTGAAGCAGTATGTGGAGCCCCCCACACAGGAGAGAGCAAGTTAATGAGGTTTGTGTGGAGGAACCTTTTGGGACCAGTGACCACAGTTCGATTAGGTTTAAGATAGTTATGGATAGGGACGGAGAGGGTCCATGTGTTAAAATGCTCAACTGGGGTAAGGCCAACTTTGAGGATATGAGAGAAGGTCTCGCTCAAGTTGACTGGAGCAGGTTATTAGATGGGAAAGGAACATCAGCCAAGTGGGATGTTTTTAAAAGCATACTGAAGAAAGCTCAGGATGTGTACGTCCCCGTTAGAGTGAAGGGCAAAGCAGGCAAACGTAAGGAAGCGTGGCTGACGAGGGAAATTGAGACGTTAACAAAAACAAGAACGATGCATGGGACAGGTGTAGGCAGCTGGGATCAAGTGCATCCCTGGAGGAGTTTCGGGAACTAAGGAGTAAACTAAAAAAGGGAATCAGAAGGGCAAAAAGGGGCCAGGAGATAGCTCTGGTGGGCAGCATTAAGGACAATCACTAAAGATTTTATAAATGCATAAGGGGGAAAAGGGTAACTAGAGAGAGAGTGGGACCTCTCAGGAATCAAAGCAGTCACCTCTGTGTGGAGCCACAGAAGATGGGCAAGGTACTAAATTAGTATTTCTCCTCTGTATTCACTGAGGAGAAAGACAGTAGGACGGAGGAAATTGGAGCAGTCACTGGAAGTGTCTTGAGAGCAGTCAGGGTTACTGTCGAAGAGGTACTGAAGGTACTGTTGTGTTTGAAGGTAGACAAATCCCCAGGGCCTGATCAGATATATCCGAAGACATTGCGGGAAACTAGAAAGGAAATTGCGGGAGCCCTGGTTGAATTTTACGAGTCGTCCTTAAATACAGGAGAGGTGCCGGAAGACTGGAGGGTGGCAAATGTTGTGCCTCTTTTCAAGAAGGGCAGCAGGGAAAATGCTGGGAATTATAGGCCGGTGAGCTGAACATATGTAGTTGGAAAGTTACTGGAGAGTATTCTGAGAGATAGGATATACAGGCATTTGGATGGGCAAGGGTTGATTAGAGATAGTCAGCATGGTTTTGTACTGGGAGGTCGTGTCTCACAAATCTGATTGATTTTTTTGAAGACGTGACCAAAAAGGTCGATGAGGGCAGAGCTGTAGATGTTGTGAACATGGACTTCAGTAAGGCATTCGACAAGGTTCCACATGGTAGGCTGCTCTGGAAGGTTTGATCGCATGGGATCCAAGGAGAGATAGCTGAATGGATAGCAAATTGGCTCCATGGAAGGAAGCAGAGGGTAATGGTGGAAGGTTGCTTCTCAGACTGGAGGCCTGTAACTAGTGGTGTGCCTCAGGGTTCGGTGCTGGGCCCGTTACTGTTTGTCATCTACATCAATGCTTTGGATGAGAACATACAGGGCAAGATTAGCAAGTTTGCTGATGATATAAAAGTTAGTGGTTTTGCAGATAGTGAAGATGGTTGTGAACGATTGCAACAGGATCTGGATCGATTGGCCAGGTAGGTGGAGGAATGGTTGATGGAATTTAATACAGAAAAGTGTGAGGGATCTAGGAGTACAGGTGCATGGTTCCTTGAAGGTCAAGTCGCAGGTAGATAATGTGGTCAAAAGACTTTTGGCACTTTGGCCTTCATCAGTCAGAGTATTAACTATAGAAGTTGGGAGGTCATGTTGCAGTTGTATAAGACGTTGGTGAGACCACATTTAGAATATTGTGTTCAGTTCTGGGCACCATGTTATAGGGAAGATATTGTCAAGCTTGAAAGGGTTCAGAAAAGATTTACGAGGATGTTGCCAGAACTAGAGGGTTTGAGTTATAGGGAGAGATTGGGTAGGCTGGGTCTCTATTCCATGGAGCGCAGGAGGATGAGGGGAGATCTTATAGAGGAATACAAAATTATGAGAGGAATAGATCGGGTAGATGCAGTCTCTTGCCCAGAGTAGGGGAATCGAGGACCAGAGGACATAGGTTCAAGGTGAAGGGGAAAAGATTTTATAGGAATCCGAAGGGTAACTTTTTCACACAAAGGGTGGTGGGTGTATGGAACAAGCTGCCAGAGGAGGTATTTGAGGATGGGACTATCCCATTGTTTAAGAAACAGTTAGACAGGTACATGGATAGGACAGGTTTGGAGGGATATGGACCAAGCGCAGGCAAGTGGGACTAGTGTAGTTGGGACATTGTTGGCCAGTGTGGGCAAGTTGGGCTGAAGGGCCTGTTTCCACACTGTATCACTCTATGACTCTATGACTCTACTGCATCCGCTGTTCCAGGGGTCAATTTCTCAAAATCGGCGAGACCAAGCACAGGCTTGGCGATCGTTTCGCTGAACACCTCCGCTCAGTCCGTCTTAACCTACCTGATCTCCTGGTGGCTCAGCACTTCAACACCCCTCCCATTCCCAATCTGACCTTTCTGTCCTTCCATTGCCAGAGTGAGACAGCGCAAATTGGAGGAACAGCACTTCATATTTCGCTTCGGTAGTTTACACCCCAGCAGTATGAACATTGATTTCTCTAACTTCAGATAGCCCGTGCTTTCCCTTTCTATCCCCTCCCCCTTGCCAGTTCTCCCACTAGTCTTCCTGTCTCCGACTAAATTCTATCTTTGTCCCGCCCCTTCCCCTGACATCAGTCTGAAGAAGGGTCTCGACCCGAAACGTCACCCATTCCTTCTCTCCAGAGATGCTGCCTGACCCACTGAGTTACTCTTTCGCGTCTACCTCATGATTAAGAGTATTTTTTCTATCTGCAAAATGTCCCCTAAAACTGTTCTTTCAGTCATTTTTAATATTTCATATAATTTACAGAAATTTCAGCAGCTTTGCGCAGGTAATAAGGTGCAAATAGAAACATGAAATAAATAAGTAAAATAAATGACAAGGGAAATTCAAGTTGCGCTATCCTGGATCGTCAACTTCCATAACAGTGACAGGGCGGCACGGTGGCACAGCGGTAGAGTTCCTATCTTACAGCGCCAGCAACCCGTGTTCAATCCTCACTACGGGTGCTGTCTGTATGGAGTTTGTACGTTCTCCCTGTGACCACGTGGGTTTTCCCTGGGTGCACCGGTTTCCTCCCACACTCCAAAGATGCATAGGGTTGTAGGTTAAATGGCTTTGGTAAAGTTGTACCTTATCCCTAGTGTGTTGGATAGTAGTAGTGTACGGGGGTGATCGCTGATCGGTGTGGACTCAGTGGACCGAAGGGCTTCTTTCAACATGGTATCTCTAAAATCTAAAGTGTAAAGTAAACATTTGGACTGCTTCTTTTTAGATTCCTGGCTTTTGTCCCTATGAGAAATCGTCTTACTCTTATGTACCAGATAATCTGAAGCTGAAAATGTGACTTTTCAACATTCGTTTTTGGTTTGTCTCTGTGACAATGGTTTATTCAAGTTTCCCGCCTCTTGTGTGTAAGAATGGCGCAGCGGTAGAGTTGCTGCCTTACAGCGAATGCAGCGCCGGAGACTCAGGTTCGATCCTGACTATGGGCGCCGTCTGTACAGAGTTTGTACGTTCTCCCCGTGACCTGCGTGGGTTTTCTCCGAGATCTTCGGTTTCCTCCCACA
Organism: Rhinoraja longicauda; assembly: GCF_053455715.1. NCBI lineage: Eukaryota > Metazoa > Chordata > Chondrichthyes > Rajiformes > Arhynchobatidae > Rhinoraja > Rhinoraja longicauda. Next base: position 31,976,181 of record NC_135973.1, on the reverse strand, counting down.
CTCCAAAGACGTACAGGTATATAGGTTAATTGACTGGGTAAATGTAAAAATTGTCCCTAGTGTGTGTAGGATAGTGTTAATGTGCGGGGATCACTGGGCGGCGCGGACTCGGTGGGCCGAAGGGCCTGTTTCCGCGCTGTATCTCTAAATCTAAAAAAATCTAAAAAAAAATTGTACACCGCTGACTGGCCAGAATAGTACATATTGGCAAGTAAACCAGTTTTGGATGAGGATGTGTTCCAAGCCCAAAATGTGTAGAGACAGTTGCACTTCGTTAAAAGGAGACTTTATTACGCTGATCGCTACATTTGGTGGAGGGAATGATACTCAGGCACCCATCTCTATTGCTGAACTCAATGGTGCATTTACACACCAAGCCCTCCTGATACATGGAGAGATATCATAAATGTATTGAAATAGGGGAACGGGTGCATGGGCAAGTTTGGGCATGACACCATTTTAATTATCTGAAGCCAGAACCCAGTACTTTTTAAACACTTCTTGGAAAATGAACTTCAGTATTTTTACTAATACTGCTAGAGAACGCATACCGTGTCAGCGTGGGCAAGGGCCTGTTTCCACACTGTATAACTCTATATCCATTGCACTAAATTGAATGATGCTGATTTTCACTTCACTCACTCAGCTGGAATGGGGGGTAAGTGCCGCAGAAAGGCGACAGTGTGCTAATTACCACAGTACCATTTCTAATTCCTCCCGCAGTTATTTTGGACAGAATCCTTGCACTGGCAACCTACAGATGTTTCTGCAGATGTAACTTACTAGTCATTTGCTAATGGTGTACAAAGAACTTCTGACATGAGTTTTTTAAAGAGAAAAATGAACAGAGCATTCACCTACATTTGAACTATGTATTGGCTACCAGACAGTCATGTAAACAGGCCCTTTGGCCCAACTCGCCCATGCCGATCAAGATTCTCCATCTATATTAGTCCCAACTGCCTGTGCTTGGCCCATATCCCTCTAAATCTTTCCTATCCATGTACCTGTCCAAATGTCGTCTATTGAGCTATTTATTTTAGTGTGGAAACATGTCTTTCGACCCATTGCGTCCATGCCGACAAGCGATCACCTGTACGCTAGTTCTGTTTGCTATTTTCATGACCTTTCAGAAGACATCATTGAAAGCATATTGACACAAAAATTCTTTAGCCCCTTTCTCTTGTATAGCTCAATTACTATGGTCTGAGATTCATAAGAATTCTGGACAAACGTTTATGCAAGTTAATCTCCCTTTCTATCCCTTCTGTTAAACTTTATCTATTTAAAATTAACTCTTTAGCAGATTAACTTCACTGCCAACTTTAGTTTAGGTTAGTTTAGAGATACAGCGTGGAAACAAGCTCTTCTGCCCACCGACATCGTGCCGACCAGCGATCACCTGTACACTTGTTCTATCCTACACACGAGGGACAATTTGCAGAATTCAATTAACCTACAAACCTGCACATCCTTGGAATGCGGGAGGAAACTGAAGCACCTGGAGGAAACCCACGCTGTCACATGGAGAACATACAAACTCTGTACAGACAGCACCCATAGTCAGGATCAAACCCGGGTCTCTGGCGCTGTGACAACAACTCTACCACTGTGCTGCTCTTTGCTGAAACTTGCTGAATTTCTTCATGAGTTTTTGAACAAGCACGTTTTAGATTTAAATTAAGTCTTATCAGTGTTTAGAATGTGTTTTTTTAATGGAGAAAACATTTTGGGGTTATTTTGCTGTCTTGGTTATTTTTTTCAAAACCCACAAGCGGTTGCACATATGCATGTGTGCGCACACACACACACACATACATACACACACACATACATGCACACACACACACACACACACACACACACACACACACACACACACACACACACACACACACACACACACACACATACACATACACACACGCACACACACATACACACACACACACACACACACACACACGCACACACACACACACACACTCACACTCACACACACGCACACTCACAAGCACAGACACACACACACTCACGTACACACTCACAAGCACAGACACACACACACACACTCCTCACAACTCACATTTTTAACATGGCAATGAGAAATTTGAGTTACTGCAGAGATGTTCCTTGGTAAATATCTTATTTATTCTTGTATTCAACCTAATCAACCACTGTACCAATCATGAATGCATACATTGCTTCAGGACAGTAAGCCAAATCTATAAATGGGCCAGCTTTTTTCAGTCAGTTTATTGGTTTATTTAAAACAGCATTGCCTAGTTCATTGTACAATGTGCAAAATGAATTTTTAAATTCACTCTTGGGGAATGGATGAAAAATATTCAGTCTCCTTGCTGAGATGCTGTTTGATGAAGGTACTCCCTCATCCAGAAAGGCAGGATGCAAAGGATTCTTGGCGGCCTAATTGTTTGGATTCAGTACCAGCTGAACTACTCATAGAAGACAGAGGGTTTTGGGGAAGGGTATTATACTGGTTGGAGGCCTGTGACCAGTGGAATTCTGCAGGGATCTATGCTGGGACCTCTGTTGTTTGTGATATATATAAATGACTTGGACGTAACGGTTGATGAGCTTGTTAGTAAGTTTGCAGACACCAAAATTGGTGGAGTTCAGGGCAGTAAGGAAGGCTGTCAAAGCATTCAGTGGGATACAGATCAGCTATGGAAGTGGGCGGTGAGATGGCAGATGGAGGTGTTACACTTTGGGACAATGACTTTAACGGAAAAGTATAGAGTTAATGGCAAGACATTTAACACCACTGAGACACCGAGGATTGTTAGGGTCCAAATCCATAGCTCTCTGAAAGTGGTCACAGAAGTAGATAAAGTATTTAAGGAGACGAATGGCATTCTTTCTTTCATCTGTTGGGGTATTAAGTGTAAGTGTCAAGAAGTCATGTTGCAGCTTTATAGGATTAGGCCACATTTGGAGTATTGAGCGCAGTTCTGAACTCCCCTTTACAGGAAGGATGTGGATGGAGGCTTTGGACAGGGTGCAGAAGAGGTTTACCGGAATTCAGCCTGGATTAGAGGGTATTAGCTATAAGGAGAGGTTGGATAAACTTGGATTGTTTTGTCTGGAGCGTCAGAGGCTTTGCCACAGAAGGCTGTGGAGGTCAAGTCAACGGATATATTTAAGGCAGAGATAGATAGATTCTTGATTAGTATGGGTGTCAGGGGTTATGGGGAGGCCAGGAGATTGGGGTTAGGAGGGAGAGATAGATCAGGCATGATTGAATGGCGGAGTAGACTTGATGGGTCGAATGGCCTAATTCTGCTCCTATCACTTATGACCTTATGATCATATTCAACATGGACATTGTTGGACGAAGAGCCTGTTACTGTGCTGTACTGGAAGTAGTTACAGAAATCTGATGCAAGATCATGAAGGAATGATGATGTGATTTTCATTTTGTGTCTGATTGGAATACAATTTGGAAGTGGTGGTTTTCCCAATACTTCCATTGTCCTTGGTGAAGTGGCTTAGCTTTGGGAGGTACACATCAATGCCATGTTTTCTGGACACAGTAAGTCAGCAATGAGCATAACGAGCAATTAAGCTTATAATTGCCTGAAAATCATGAGAGGAATAAATCGGGTAGATGCACAGAGTCTTTTGCCCAGAGTAGGTGAATCGAGGGCCAGAGAACATGGGTTTAAGGTGAAGGGGAAAAGATTTAATAGGAACCTGAGGGGTAACTTTTTCACACAAAGGGTGGTGAGGGTATGGGACAAGCTGCCATAGGAGGTAGTTGAGGCAGGGACTATCACAACATTTAAGAAACAGTTAGTCAGGTACATGGACAGGATAGGTTTGGAGGGATATGGACCAAACGCAGGCAGGTGGGACTAGTGTAGATGGGACGTGTTGGTCGGTGTTACTAGTTGGATCGATTAGCCTGTTTCCACACTGTATCACTCTATGACTAAATCAACCAGATTGTTTTGCCTTGGATGGATTTGAGTTCCATCACACTCCAGAAGATCCATCTACTGACACGCGATTGTTAGTATGGCATTAATGCGCTTGGTTGAATATCTGGTTGAGGTAACCTCTGGCCTCATCCCTTGCCCCTCCCCTCCAGATGTTGATGCTGAGGAGTAAGGCCGTGCTTTGTTACGAAGAATCAAAAGGATGTTTTTCACTTTGCACCCTCCTGTACTTGTGCATGGCTTGATTGTACTAGTGTACAGTATGAATTCACTGGACAGTTTTGTCTCTGTATCTTGGTACTCGTGACAATATAAACTAATACCAATTTCTGTACCATTTTGGTTCCTTGTGGGACAGTCTTGTTCAGGATGCATAGCAATTGTGTGCATGGATATTGCACAGGATAGTTGCATTTAAGTGAGTAGCTCATTATCTGAGGAATCATGTATAAATTGAGGACTTTAGAATATTCACTGAACAATCCTGGCTCTGATTATTGAAAATTATTGATGAATCTTTGACCAAGGACACTACTGTGAGGAAATCTTGTTGTCGTTATCTGAAACTAAAATGAATTCCAAAGCATTGCATGTATTAGATACAACTCTCTTTAGCGGGGAGTTTACACGTGGTCATGCTTGGCTCAAGGCTGTAATAAGTTCTAGAGTTGAGTGGTCCTTGCAGAGGCCAAACTGAGTTAGTGATGGTCAGCATTTAGTTATTCTGGAACTTGTACGTTTCTCATACATATCAAAAAGCAGATAAAAAATACATTAAGGGAGTTCAGTGATGAAGCCAATGAGGATGAACAAGACAAATGGAGGCACAAGAACTGCAGATGTTGGTTTACAAAAGAAAAAGACACAAAGTGCTGGAGTAACTTAGCAGTTCAGGTAGCATCTCTGGAGAACATGGATTGGCGATGTTTCGAGTCGGGACCCTTTTTCAAACAAATGGAAATCGTGTCAGACAGCTCAGAATAGTTTCAATATGTGGATTTTGGGAAGACAATTAACATTGAATTAAAATCTTCCTTTCTTTAATTTACTTTAAATTTGTATCCCACTTTAATTCTATCCTTTGACCTCTCTCTGGCTTCTTACACCCTCCCAACAAAGCCCAATGTAAGCTCAAGGCATCTCATCTTCTCACTGATCAGTCTTGCTGAAAGACCATAAATCTGTAATATGGCGAGTCTAAAGGCTTGTACTTTGTTAAAGAAGTTTATTGCGGTAGCAATATTCAGTTATAAAGATAACAACCGAGATTGCAGGCGACCATTAAACTCAAACTATTCACATCGAAGTCCTCTTCCCACTGACTGGTTTTGGGCGCCAAAACCACCACGTGACCTTGCTGGCCAATCCGAGGGTTTGACTCTCAGGACCAATCCCTATGGTCACTACATGACCCCCCCCAGAACCCGAGGTACGGAATCTAGCAGGGAGCCGGATTTCGCGACCAGAACGAGTAAGGAGAGGGGCTGCAGGAACCACAGGAGCAGGAGGTCCCGGGTCGGAGGGAATTGCAGGAGGACGGCCCCGTCGAGGGGGTTGACCGGCCAGGACAGGACGGTCCTGATCCAAGTGGGCAGGTTTGAGCCTGGACACAGAGACGAGCTCTCTCCTGCCCCAAACATCTAAGGTGAAAGTGACCGTTCCTTTACGCAACACGCGGAACGGTCCTTCATAGACCCTCTGCAACGGGGAACGATGGGCATCCCTACGCAGAAACACAAATTCACAGTCCTTCAAGGCTGGCGGTTCATGCACCATGGAACACCCGTGACGTGAAGTAGGAACCGGAGCTAGGGAACCCACTCACGCCCGGAGTGATGCTAAAACCGACGGAACCGAGGGCTGCTGTCCAGAGGACTCCGGAAGGAAATCCCCGGGCACTCTGAGTGGCGAGCCATATACCAGTTCCGCAGACGAAGTTCCGAGATCCTGCTTAGGAGCAGTACGGATTGCCAAAAGGACCCAGGGCAGCTGATCCACCCAATCAGGGCCGTCCAGCCGTGCACTGAGGGCAGACTTAAGTTGTCGGTGAAACCTCTCCACGAGCCCATTAGCCTGTGGGTGGTACGCAGTGGTCTGCTGCAACCTGGAACCGTACAGCTCCGCTAGCATAGCCCAAAGGGCAGAGGTGAACTGGGAACCCGGTTGGTGGTAATGACGGACGGAACACCGAAACGGGCCACTCAATGCAGGGCCAGTCCCGGGCACAAGAGGTGACGGAGATGTCGGACAACGGGAAGGCCTCTGGCCAACGGGTAAATCTGTCAACCACTGTGAGTAGGTGAGTGTAGCCCCTGGAGGAAGGTAAAGGCCCAACTAAATCAACATGAATGTGGAAAAAACGGACCTCAGGAACCACAAACCCCTGCACAGGAGGTTGGACGTGCCGGTGAACTTTAGAGGTCTGGCAGGAAACACAGGATCGGGCCGCTGGAACACGTCCGTAAATGGACCAGATGTTCTTGCTCCGAGCGACTGGCGACCAGGATATCATACAAATAAATAAAAACAAAAGACAATTCCCGACCGACATGGTCCATAAGCCTCTGGAACGCCTGCGCCGTGTTTTTCAAACCGAAAGGCATACGCAACCATTCGAACAACCCGAACGGAGTGATCCTGGCAGTCTTTGGTACGTCTTCCGGATGCACAGGAATCTGGTGGTACCCCCGCACCAAATCAATTTTGGAAAACACCGTAGCACCTTCCAGACTAGACGAGAAGTCCTGGATGTGCGGTATGGGGTAGCGGTCTGCAGTGGTGATGGCGTTAAGAAAACGGTAATCTTCACATGGTCTCCACCCCCCAGATGCTTTGGAGACCATATGCAACGGAGAGGCCCACGGGCTGTCGGAACGATGGACAATGCCCATTTGTTCCATCTTCTGGAATTCTTCACGCGCAACCATTAGTTTGTCCAGCGGCAACCTCCGGGCCCGAGCAAAAACGGGGGGCCCCTCGGTGGAAATATAATGGACAACGCCGTGCTTTGCAGATGGAGCGTCAAAACGCTGAATAAGCAGCTCCGGAAACTCAGCCAGGACCTCAGCATACGGCCCGGAGGCCACGACTACGGCCTGGACAGTCGGGCTGGGCGGGGTGGCAGGCAGTGGAGCAGCGGGCTCATTGCTGCTAGCGGAGGATCGAAGGCCTTTACCTCGGATATCGGCCACTAGCGAAAAGGCCCAGAGAAAATCTGCGCCCAGGATCGCCTGACCGACTTCCGCGATGATAAATGACCATTCGTACGTGCAGGTACTGAAAGACAGAGACATTGCCCGCGTACCATACGTGCGGATGGTGCTACCGTTGACCGCGATGAGGGTAGGCCCTCTCTTACCCGATTGAGCTTCGAGATCGGTCGGCGGTACGATGCTTACTATGGCTCCCGTATCGACTAAGAACTCTGTATCTGAATCGGTCCACGACGTAGAGACGTCGGTTCTGGCCAATCGCAACCGCCTCTGTGTACGATCGGCCGAGGCATTTCCCGAGAAAGTGCAAGGTGAGCGGCAGTTGCGGGCTTCTCCGCCCCATCTCAGATGATACTAACACCAGCCGCGCTTGTGCGGATCCTTTTGGCGGGGTTTCGGAGAAATGCCGGGAGTCGCGGCGCCATCTTGGTGTTGCGGCGGGCTGCCCGATGGTGCTGAGACTCTGTTGATCGAACTGTACTTTCGCGATTTCGACGCCATGAGCGCATCGGCTTTCTCTGCGTATGCCACGGGGTCCTCGAAAGAACAATCCGTGAGCATAAGCCTAACGTTTTCTGGAAGTTGCTCTCGGAATGCCTGCTCGAACATGAGGCAATCCTTGTGCCCGCCTGCCAGCGCCAACATTTCAGCCATGAGGACGGACGGCAGCCGATCTCCGAGATCTGGTTGATGCATAAGCCTCTCGGCCCGCTCATGCCTACTAAATCCGAAGGTTCGAAGCATGATTACCTTCAGCGCTTCGTACTTGCCGTCTGCAGGAGGGGAGGTGATGAACTGCATCACCCGCGCGGACGTCTCAGGCGGTAGGGCACTGACCAGGTAATAATATTTCGTCTCGTGAACCGAGATGCCTCTCAGATGGAACTGCGCTTCAGCATGCGCAAACCAAAGGTGTGGTTGGTGCGCCCAAAACGGAGGAAGATGAACGCTGACCACGTTTAGCTGCGGTACGCCTGGTGTTAGAACCGGAGCAGGGGCGTCCTGTCACGTCGGGGTCACCAATATGGCGAGTCTGAAGGCTTGTACTTTGTTAAAGAAGTTTATTGCAGTAGCAATATTCAGTTACAAAGATAACAACCGAGATCGCAGACGACCATTAAACTCAAACTATTCACATCGAAGTCCTCTTCCCACTGACTGGTTTTGGGCGCCAAAACCACCACGTGACCTTGCTGGCCAATCTGAGGGTTCGACTCTCAGGACCAATCCCTATGGTCGCTACAGTAACATGTTTCTCTGTCTCTCCACAAATGTTGCCTGAATTTATGGTAATCTCGATACAAAAAAGTTTGGATGAACTAATGTAGTAGGTCTTTCCCATCTATCATTTAGATATATGTTTGGAATTCCTTACAGATCAGAGTTAGGTTTTTAAATAACATGTTTCAATATGCAATATCAACCAGTAATAGTTTGGTACTAAAAGATGGTCTTGGCATTTAGAGCACACTAACCCATCTTGAGATATTGTCTCTGTGGCAACCTTTTTGTTCAGTTAATTTAGAAATATTTTTTGAGCACAGTATGAGTTTAATTTAAAATGTTTGATTCTTATTCACCTCCTTTTGGTGTTTTATGGTATGTAGGCCTACGTGTAGTTTGGTTATAGTTTAGTTTAGAGATACAGCGTTGAAATAGGCCCTTCGGCCCGCCGAGTCCATACCGACCAGCGACCCCCGCACATTAACACTATCCTACACACACTAGGGACAATTTACACTTGTACCAAGCCAATTAACCTACGTCTTTGGAGTGTGGGAAGAAACCGAAGATCTCGGCGAAAACCCAAGTGGTCACGGGGAGAACGTACAAACTCCGTACAGACAGCACCCGTAGTCGGGATTGAACCCAGCACATGCAAGCGCTGTAAGGCAGCAACTCTACCGCTGCGCCACCATGCCATGTAGTTAATAACATTTCATTGTTTTTAACCAAAATGTAAAATAATTGAACAAGGCGCAACTTAAATGCATTACTGAAGCAAAGAAATACGCTTTAAGCAACACCTGCTTCATTATTCATCGTATGCTCAAAATTGTTCTCTTTATGTACACATTGTTGTTTTTGTATGTAGAGACACCATTTTTGAGTATATAATGAATAATAAAGCAGGCCCCTCTGGTATTTGCTAGAAATACCAGAGGGATAGTCCTCTGGAAGTTGAATAGTCTGCTGAATAGTCCAGGAATGATATGAACTATTGATTGTAACGGGATTGGATTCCTTTAGCACACCTCGAGGATAGACAATGGGAAGGGAAAATCATCAATGAAGCCGTACCTACTTACAGCACAGGCACAGTAATTCCACCTCCCAACTCAAAGGAGATAATGTTAGTGTGGAGCCCAGCGCCCATTTCACTTTGAAAACTAATGTGCCTAAAGCTTTCCCTGATCCTTTTGAGAGAACCCAGGCAGCCTTTATGGAAAATGTCGGAAGAGGCATATATTCTACTTAGGAGTGGTGCCCTTGATTGCTCTGATTGAGTGATTCTACTATAATAACACCCACTCCACTCATCCTCATCAATGTGGATTACAGTTCCGCTGCCACATGATGATGAAAAGACTGTGCACCTAATTAGTATCATGCATTTCTCTTGCTATCATTTAATTTGAAATGATCTTTCACTGCATTGAGTCTTTGCTTGCGTTTCTGTTGTATTTCCCAACAAAATGATTCCAAGCCTGAGAAACTTACTTGCTTGGATCGACTCTAGAAGTTGAGGTTGTTTTCTTTGGAACAAAGAAGATTGCAAGGAGATCCAATAGAGGTATTAAAAAATCATGAAAGGCGAGGAAAGGTAGAAATAAATTGTTCTAACTGGCAGAGGGGTCGAGAATTATAGGGTATCGAACGAAGGTACACTGTAATTGATAAAAGAACGGAAGGTGGCATGAGGAAAAAAATCTTTTATACTCAGTAGTTAGGTTCTGGAATGCACTGCTGTGCGAATAGCAACGGAGGCAGATCAATTCTAGCATTCAAAATAAAGCTGGATCAGTGTCTGAAAGGAAATAACTTGCAGGATATGGGGAGATGGTGGCGATGAGTTAGATGCCTTTTGCAGACTCAACCGTGGAAGACTGAGACAGCTGAATGGCCTCATTCTGTGCTGCAACTGTTCCGTGGTGCCGTGGATTTACTGTTTACTGAGCCATTTGAAGTTGTGTTGATGTTTCACGGAAAGTGTCTTCAGCGAGTGCAATTCTCAGGCAGAATGACGGTTACCATGGAGACGTGCGAGGCACAGACTGCAATATTTTCAAGTGGTTAATCACCCATCGTAATGGCATACTGACTAAGAGTGGGGATGGGGAAGAAGTGCAGGTAATTCTTGAAATAAACCAGTCTGGGAGAAACAGAATAAATATAGGAAAATTGACTTTTTTGTTTCTTCCAGTCCTGGAAGTATCACAGTTAATACGACTGGAAGGTGGAAATGTTAGATTTTGGACCACGTGAACAATCTAGGATCTTAAGCATACTCATTCTTGTGCTATTAAACCAAGCATTACAAATCTGGAATGTTTGTATGGACTGAAGTTGAACCACAATATACTAGTATTAGGTGTGGGGAGCCACCAGCTGGTGGGAAATGCAACATAAGCAGAGATGTGATTATCGGTACCAGTTTCTCTTAGCCAATGCATGAAAGGGCGGCACGGTAGCGCAGCGGTAGAGTTGCTGCTTTACAGCGAATGCAGCGCCGGAGACACAGGTTCGATCCTGACTACGGGTGCTGCACTGTAAGGAGTTTGTACGTTCTCCCCGTGACCTGCGTGGGTTTTCTCCGAGATCTTCGGTTTCCTCCCACACTCCAAAGACGTACAAAGATGTAGGTTAATTGGCTGGGTAAATGTAAAAATTGTCCCTAGTGGGTGTAGGATAGTGTTAATGTGCGGGGATCACTGGGCGGCACGGACTTGGAGGGCCGAAAAGGCCTGTTTCCGGCTGTATATATATGATATGATATGATAAAATAGGATTTTCAGCTCTCCTAAACAATTACACCAGAAATGGCCAAATCAAGCTCTGTAGGTTACATTCAGCTTCTGCCGTCTCTTGGCTTAGTCCGTTGTGGGAGAGGATTCCTGAAGGGAATATCTCCAATATTCTCAGTCCGTCTCAACCTACTTGATCTTCCGGTTGCTCAGCATTTCAACTCCCCCTCCCATTCCCAATCTGACCTTTCTGTCCTGGGCCTCCTCTATTGTCAGAGTGAGGCCCAGCGCAAATTGGAGGAACAGCACCTCACATTTCGCTTGGGTAGTTTACACCCCAGCGGTATGAACATTGACTTCCCTAACTTCCGATAGCCCTTGTTTTCCCTCTCTATCCCCTGCCCTTCCCAGTTCTCCCACTGTCTTCCTGTCTCCGACTACATCCTATCTTTGTCCGTCCCCTCCCCTGACATCAGTCTGATGAAGGGTCTCGATCTGAAACATCACCCATTCCTGCTCTCCCGAGATGCTGCCTGACCCGCCGAGTTACTCCAGCATTTTAGTATTTACCTTCGATTTAAACCAGTATCTGCAGTTCTTTCCGACTCCAGTATTCTACCCTGGTTGAATAAAATACAATGGGATTCAACGGCTGAGAAGCATTCTTGTCGATCACGAGAAACATTTCCTCTTGACACTTCCAAGAATGAAGATTGTGGTTAAAGTGAGGTGCACAATGAAGAAAGGCGAGGTGAGAACGGGTGGCAATGGTGGAAGAGAGAGTGTGGGGGAAGATTGCTCTAAGGGGTAATATTCAGGGAAAGGATTTGACCAGATGATATGGTGAGGAGAAAGTTTGATCACACAACCTCGGGTAAGCAGGTAATCTGCAGGGTCAACACTTGTAGAGACATCAGCAACAAGTGTATGTGGTGGTGTCATGGCGGGTGTGATATTGGGCAGTCTCAATGGGGGCCTAAAAACCACCACCATCCTGGAGCATGCCTTGAACTTGATGGTTGGAGTCTAGCAAGGGTGGAGCCCATTGATTAAAGCTGAAGTTAGCCCCGATTTAGTTAAGACCTTCCACCTTTTTCCCTGCACACCTTGTATGCATGGTAGAATCTAACATGTTTTGAACATCAGAAGACGAATTACTTACCACAGTCTCACCAGCCTCTCACCTGCTCTTGCGGCCATGCTCTGTATGTGACTGGTCCATTTGAGTTTATGGGCATTGGTGACCCCAGCGTGTTGATAGTGCGGGACCCCTAGCTGGTAAGATCACAGAATATCAAAGGTAGAATATTAACTTCTCCCATCTTTAAAAATGTCACTGCTTGGTACGTTTCTGGTGCAAATCTTATCTGCCATTTTTCAGCCCAGGCCTAAAGGTTGTCTAGATGTTGCAGCGCGCATTAGACAGATGAATGAGCTGAGGAGTTGTGAAGGATTGAACATTGTGCAATCATCAATGGACCTACTGGACCTACTGACCTACAATCTGCTGGTGGAACTCAGTGGGTTGAGCAACACATGTTGGTTGAAGTTGAGCTTATAGGACTTGGTATTACAATCCCCACTGTAATCGGCACCTTCTTATTAATCTTTTGAGGTGGGGTAGGGGTAAAAGAATGGGTCTTCATTTTGGCACAAAACCTGGCATTTAGTCCTGTCCTGCAGCAGTACGCTCACCATTCCTTTCCCTCCACAGATGCTGCTTTACCACTGAGTTCTTCCACCAAATAGCTGCTCCCGATCAAAGCATCTGCGGCCTCTTGTGTCCCCACATTTGATCCTCTGATTGAAAGAAGGTCATTGATTAGGTAGCTAAGGATTATTAGGCCCAGGACACAGGCCTGAGGAACTTAGAACGAAGTTTATGGTGGAATGATTGATTTCCAGCCATCACAGCAAAGTATAATGTACACCAAATGGTTCTTTATTATCATGTGTAGCAAGGTAGAGGGAAATTCTTTTTTTTGCATACAGATCAGTAAGATTATTGCCATACTTAAATACAATCCCTGCTTTAAGTACGTCGTGCATAGAAACAGCCCACTGTCCATATGCAAGAGTCGCCAGGTTTTAACACCATTTTCAAAGCCCCAGCTGGGGCTGGCCGTAAGGGCCCATTGCAGCCGTCGCCATGATCCATTGACTCATTCCTCGCCCGACCACCGTCAGCCTTCCTGCCCGGGGGCACCTCCGCCAGCTGACCGCGAGGGCACGGAAGTTTAGAACCCCCCCCTGGTTCTTCTTAACAGCCCTTTGCCCAGCGTCTCCCGCCTTCGCCAACCCTCCACCTTTCTGTCAGGTTCCTGGTCTTTAGAGGCGAGCCTTGGACACGGCTCCCATTCCAGGTGGGTTCCCGGTTCCACGGCGTGTGAGCCAGGCCTGGGTTTGGCAGAGACCCGCAGCCCTTCGGGAGCTTCTGCCGTGCCCAGCTTTATTTGCGTGCAATATGATTCTGATCATCGTTTTCCTCTTGATGCCCGTGACTTAAGTTTTACCAGAACTTCTTGTTGACACACTTTATCAAACACTGACTGGGAATTAAAGGCAGTCACTTTAACTACTGTTTTGGAATTTGGCTCTTTGATCCTTTTTTGACCAAAACTCATCTGGGACCAGGTGGTCCTGACAAAGCCCAAACTCTGCATCAGTGTCTAGGTGGTTGGCGAGATTAGAACTTGCCTCTGGCCTTATTCCACTGGTACTTTAACTACTATTCCAGCACTGCACGGCATGTGGATGTTTATTAGTGGGAAACGGTGTTGTGCATCATGCAAGGTAGCCCAGGATCTCAATCTTTTGGATATTTAGTGTTAGGGCCATTATCTCATATACTTCTATTGAACTTGGCCTCCGTGATCTTCATTTAAACTTGGCCTCTGTGCGCCACAGACCCAATGCCTGTACAACCGGGTCAGGCAAGACTGCCGTTACTCCCAGCCATTCAGTCGTCCTTTCTGCTTTATTCTACATTACTTCCAATATGCTCCCCATCTGCCCTGGAGCAAATCTAAAGGCTGAAGGGGAAACATCTCACCCTTTGTCTCCACTCTAGAACCAAGGTTTTTCCAACTTGACCTCAAATCAGCGAGCTAGAGCTTACAGACAATACTTGTTTATGTGATTATTCTGTAACTTTTTAGAGTCATAGAGTGATACAGTGTGGAAACAGGTCCTTCGGCCCAACTCGCCCACACCGGCCAACAATGTTCCAGCTACCCTAGTCCCACTTGCCTGCGCTTGGTCCATAACCTTCCAAACCTGTCCTTTCCATGTACCTGTCCAACTGTTTCTTAAACGATGGGATAGTCCCAGCCTCAACTACCTCCTCTGGCAGCTTGTTCCATACACCCACCACCCTCTGTATGAAAAAGTTACCCATCGAATTCCTATTAAATCTTTTCCCCTTCACCTTGAACCTATGTCCTCTGGTCCTCGATTCCCCAATTCTGGGTAAATGACTGTGCATCTACCCGATCTATTCCTCTCATTTAACTTCTGTGAAAGGATGTGGATGTGGATTGGTGGAGTGGATGGCATTCATGTTTCTCTGGGATTTCCAGTGATCTCCCTCCTGAAGAAGCAGCAAGAAAAACCCTATGGATATTTCAAGGAGTTGTGTTTACATGTGACAGTAAAGGATCATCACAACTGATTTGAGTTTTTCACACTCATCTTGTTGCCGTGTTTCTCTGTGTCAGATTTCTTGTTCCCTGATTGCATGTCTCTACTTAACTTTGTGCCACAGAATGTCTGCAAAAGGCCGCTGTGATCGCCAGAAAAAAATTACTGTGGGAGTTTAAGAAAACCTATTATAATTTCATGTATGTCTGAATAAATCTATGGAATTTTTTTGTCCTATTGTATTATAATACCACCAGCTCAGATTAACTTTCAAGTTACGTTCTACTTTAAGTTACCAGTTTAAAATAAAATCCATCATAGAGAGAGAGATGGAGACCCTCTCGTCCTTTGCAGCTTTCATTTTCCTCTTCCTTGCCCAATCCACAAATAATCCCCGATGCACACTGCTCCCTACTTCCTCCCATCCAAAGCCCCTTACCTCTTCAACCACTTCCCATAAATAACTTCCCCAGAGATTCCTGATTTCACCCTTTTGCCCCTTACTCTTCTGCATGCCCAGTTCTAGGCTGATGTCAATGGCATCTCACTGTGGGTGGCTGTGACTGGGAAAGGGAGACTAGAAAGCTAGTTCCACTCTTAAATGTTTATTTGGATTTCCCCAAAACATCAAACCATTAATCCACCTCCACTTCTTGATTCCCGCTACTTGCTTCAAGCCAGTCCCTCGACACTTACTTCTCCATTAATCAAGTTTTTATCCACGTGTTTAAACTTCCATTTTCACTGGGAGCTGAATTTTTCTGACAAACTCCTTATGTAATATCTTATTAAATGCTATCTGAGAATCTATGTTGCAAAGCCAGAGACCCAGATTCGATCCCGACTACGGGTGCTGTCTGTACGGAGTTTGCACGTTCTCCCCGTGACCGCGTGGGTTTCCTCCGAGATCTTTGGCTTCCACCCACACTCCAAAGATGTACAGGTTTGTAGGTTAGTTGGCTTGGTATAAGTGTAAATTGTCCCTAGTGTGTGTAGGGTAGTGTTAATGTGCGGGGATCGCTGGTCGGTGCGGACTCGGTGGGCCGAAGGGCCTGTTTCCGCGCTGTATCTCTAAACTAAGCTAAAAAAAAAGAAATCCATCAATGGGGACTGAAGGAAGCACAGCTCCTCAGATCATTGTTAAGTGTTCATTTTAATCCTAATCGCCAATAGTTGGGCAGTTAAAAAGACATTTCTAATGACCATTTCTGATGTTAATCTGCAAGATTGTGTGGGCAGACGAGGCATGCATTTAAACCAGACAGGGACTTCATAAATATTTTACCAGTGAGAGGACAAATTACTACAGCTTTCAAATCAAGTAGAGAAGCATGTCCACAGCTGGTGTACGGACAGAAGATGCTCTTTAAATAAATACTGTATCTCTGGTCTGACAAATTAAAGCTTGCTACTTTAAACTGCATAACTGATCCCCCACAGAATCTTACCTAAACTCGTCTTACTACTTATCTTGTAACGACTGTAAACTATTCTGCACCTGATTCCCTCCCATTAGAGGTGTCAAGTGAATTGGGTGTTAAAATCACTCAAGGCTCCCGCTACCTCTGCTTCCCGCAAAGCCAATAAATCACCACAGTTCCTGCCAGAAATGCATTCTCTTTAAAATTGGGTTCTTTGAGTTTGAATCCTTAAGAAACATTAATTATCTGATTCCAGTAAGAGCTGTGGTAAATGTGTCTGTCTAAATTCAACCTCTGAATAAAATATTAACCCCCCCCAATGTACAGAAGGCATTTTGTTAATTACTAGACCAAGTGGACCCGTTGGGCCCAAACCTCTGCTGCATTGGTGCAGCACCCTCTCCTACCCCCCTCCCCTCCCCACTTCCCCTTCCCCCTCAACCCCCCTTATCCACCCTCCTCCCTCCCTCCCCCCCACCTCCCTCCGCCTCCCTCCCTCAGGCAGCCCCCAACTGCGTTGGTTTTTAAAACCTTTAAAATGTGAATAACAAAAAATATAACACCAATTTCAATAAAACTACCATTTTTACCATTAAAGTGACGACGGTGAGTAAGGTGGGCCTAAAATTGTCGCGCTATCGTGTACCGTTTTGGCTGAAGTTCAGTCACAAACAAGATAACAAAGGAGAGTTTTCGTCCATAGATATTTACACAAGAGATCTGCTAACTCTCAAGAATAGTGATAGTTAAATCACAGCTGGTTATCTTTCCAAGTGTTGAATTCTCTCCTTTTCTTTGTGTCCACTCTGGAAAAGTGTCAGATAATTTGTCAGATATGAGCAATTGGGGTGAGCGATCTGTCGTGATCTGCAGACGTGGTACTTAGAGCTAATCTTATGGATTTTACATCATGAATTTACAGAATAGTTGAGGCACAGAGTCAAGCCATTTAGCCTATTGAATCCATACTAGGTCATTATACGACAATCTGTTTAGTCCCATTCACCTGCTGGCAAGAAATCGTAGTGAATTGTGGACCCAAATTTAGGCCATCGCATAAACCAACCTCCCTTCCATTGACTCCATTTACACCTCACGCTGCCTCGGCAAGGCCAGCAGCATAATCAAGGACGAGTCGCACCCTGGCCATTCCCTCTTCTCCCCTCTCCCATCGGGCAACAGATAGAGACGTGTGAAAACACACACCTCCAGCTTCAGGGACAGTTTCTTCCCAGCTATTATCAGGCAACTGAATCATCCCACCACAACGAGAGAGCAGTCCTGAACTACTATCAATCTCTTTGATGTACTTTGCTGGCTTCACCTTGCACTAAGTGTTATTCCCTTATCAGGTACCTATACACTGTAAATGGCTCGATTGTAGTCGTGTTCTGCCTTTCTGAAGACTGGATAGCACACAGCAAAAGCTTTTCACTGTACCTCGGTACACGGGACAATAAACTAAACTAAACTGAAACTCTTTCCCATAGCCCAGCAAATTATTTTACACACATTGCCATCCAATTCCCTTTCGAAAGTTTGGATTTGTTTGTTTTCATGACCTGTACAGACATAGAGTTTCAGATCCATTACACTCTCTGTGTAAAGAAAAATACTTTACCGGTCTGAAGAAGGGTCTCGACCCAAAACGTCACCCATTCCTTCTCTCCTGAGATGCTGCCTGACCCGTTGAGTTACTCCAGCATTTTGTGATACCTTCGATTTGTACCAGCATTTGCAGTTATTTTCTTACACTTTACCTAATATGTCTTTGCTCATCACTTTGAATTCATATCTTTTGATGTTTAAACCATCTTCCAACGTAACAGATACTCTCTATTTACACGATCTAAATCTGTAAGAACTGGAAGAATAACACCTCGTATTCCATCTCGTATTCCAACAGTATAAACATTTAGTGTAGGAAGGAACTGCAGATGCTGGTTTAAGCTGAAGATAGACACAAAAAGCTAGAGTAACTCAGTGGGTCAGACAGCATCTCTGGACTAAAGACTCTGAAGAAGGGACTCGACCTGAAACGTCCCCTATTCCTTTTCTCCAGAGATGCTGTCTGACCCGCTGAGTTAATCCAGCTTTTTGTGTCTATCTTCGGTATAAACATTTAATTCTCTAATTTCAAGTAATACCCTCTTCCCCCTGTCCCCCACCCCCTGTGCAAGCATTTCTCCCACCATCCTAGTTATCCTGCACTTCCCCCTCCTCTGAACGCTTATTTCCCCTCCCCAAGCCTCATATTTTCCCTTTAGCACCTTTCTCTTTCCCCTTCCCCCATCCCCTTCCATCCATATCTCTCTCTGTCTTTACATTTCATTCCTCTTCTTTCCTTACCTGGCCCCCTTTTACCTCCCTTTCATCTTTAGCCTTTGTCACTTACTCCACCCATCTGCCAATCCTCACCTCCACCTGCATCCACCTATCATTTGTCATGTTTTGCCCCATCCCCATCTCCTTCTTCCAGCTTTCTTCCCCCCTACTCCATCAGTCTAAAGAAGGGTTCCGACCCAAAACATTGCCTGCCCATTCCCTCCACAGATGCTGCCTGACTGCAGAATTCCTCCAGCACTTTGTAATTTGCAAAATCTGGCAAGATCTTGTATACCTCTCTCAAAATTATTTTCAGCCTTCTTTGCTTCAAGGTCATTGTTAGTTTCTGTATCCTTGCTAGGGATTTCCATTCTTCTTAAACTGTGGAGACTGGAATTGGATGCTCTATTCCACTCATAATTTATGAAGGCCTGATTTTGTACCTAATGACTATTTCTAATTTTTATTTTATTTTTATTTTTGAGATACAGCGCGGAAACAGGCCCTTCGGCCCACCGAGTCCGCACCGACCCGCGATCCCCGCACATTAACACTATCCTGCACTCATTACGGACAATTTACAATTATACCAATTTACAAACCCAAGCCAATTAGCCCACAAACCTGTACGTCTTTGGAGTGTGGGAGGAAACCGAAGTTCTCGGAGAAAACCCACGCAGGTCACGGGGAGAATGTACAAACTCCGTACGGGCAGCGCCTGTAGTCGGGATTGAACCTGGGTCTCCGGCGCTGCATTCGCTGTAAGGCAGCAACTCTACCGCTGCGCCACCGTGCCGCCCATTTTCTTTTGAATTATTCTTTGTCAACATTGTTAAAAAAAAGATCAATGAAGATGAGGGTGGCACAGAGGTGCAGCGGTAGAGTTGCCACGGGTGCTGTCTGTACGGAGTTTGTATGTTCTCCCCGGGACCCCATAGGTTTTCTCCGGGTACTCCGGTTTCATCCCGCATTCAAAAGATATACAGGTTTGTAGGTTAATTGGCTTTGGTAAAAGAAAATTGTCACAGGTCTGTGATTAGAGGTAGTGCTACTGTCTTGCAGTTCCAGAAACCTGGGTTGAATTTTGATAATCTGTGCTCACTGCGTGGAGTTTGCAAGATTTCCCTGGAACTACATGGGTTTCCTCCACACGTCCTAAAAACGCGCAGATTACTAGGTTCACAGGCCACTGTAAATGGCTCCTGTTGTGTGGGCGAGCAGCAGAATCTGCGGGGCATTGGCGAGCATGTGGGGATAATAATCATGGATTAGCGTAGGGATTAATGTTGGAGTAATATAAATGGATGGTTGTTTGTCGGCATGAAGGACCTGTTTCCACGCTGCTCCTCTCTACGACTCACTGACTCTACAGTTATCTGAAGACAGATCTTTAGTTAGTAGTATTGAGGTAATCAGAAGTACTTGCCTAGAAATCTAATTTTAGGCAACTTATTGGTAGGGATGGTGATTTGTACTTTAAAAGCAAAGCTGGCAGTATATGGCATACTTAGTCCAATGCAAAATCAAATTTTAAGTCCATTATGAGTTGTCAGTTTTTCTTCGTAATCTATATATATTTATGACTTATTTGCTGATGATGAATCTATGATCATGATCCAGTCTGAAGAAAGCTCCTGAAGCAAATGGTTGCCTGTCCATTCCTTCCACAGATTCTGACTGACCCACTGAGTTACTCCAGCACTTTGTGTTTTGCTGAAGATTCCAGCGTCTGCAGTTCCTTATGTCTCCCAAACTATCTCTGTTTTGAACCAATAAACAAAAGCTCATCCTTCTGATATAGAACAGGCAGATGAGGCATTTAGAGGGCACAATCGACTTGAATGAGGCAAATACTGGGAGATTGATTCTTGTATTGGAAATTCCAATACAAATTTAAAAGATGAATGTATTGACCTTGATGCATCAATGATATTGTTTATTTGGGACGTGACTTGGATATTGGTAGTAAAAGGGGTTTCAAATATCCAAAGTTACTTTAGATGATTAGATTTACTCCCATGGTAGTGCGTTTAGTTCAGGTACAATAAACATTTATTGCTGGGCTAAACTCACTTTGGAATGCACAGCACTGCACTAAGCCACTAAAAGCACAGTTACTGTCTAGAGACCAATTTTCCAACTGGGTAAATGGGCTGTAAAATTGCCTTGCCTCTCCTGCCCTTGTGTATATATCTGTGTTTGTTTGCTTGTTTGTGAAGTTCAGGAAGGTTCGGATGGAAAGTTTGAAAATTGTGCTGAATGCTGAATTGTCTATTAGTGAATGGAGTTCAAGAGAAGCCATCATTGTGCTGAATTCAAATGTTTTCTACTGGTTTGATGGAGCGATTTTTATCACTGTGACTCATGTCATCCTCCCAGAGACTGATACCAACAGAGCGCTCTGTACTGGGGAGAGCTTTTCATTGAGCTCTGGGCTATAAATTCACAGAACTGCCTGAGATTTCTGAAGCTCCCTTCCTTAAGTCATTGGTCTGAGGGACTTATTGCTAATTAAAACAAAATATCTCTTTGGTTTTCTGATGCTGTGGAGAATCTTTCATCATTGTCATTTCTGATATCTTTTCTCCCCATTTCTGATGTATAATTGATTTCATGTGAATAGTGCTTGGGTATAAATTAGTTTGCTAATGATGGGCACAATCTCTTTTTCATTCAAATATAAGAGCGTTGTTAATCATTTCACTGATGCACTAGCTTTACAAACTCCGCATCCGGAGTACTTTGGTTGTGCCAAAATCTTTGTGTTAATTTTGCCAAATTAGAAAATAATGTCTGTGCTACTGCATTACAAATGTTGTGTTGCAGGCTCATGTCCAGGAGTATTAGTTAAATCAGCTACTCATTAACGGGCTTGTGGTTCTCAGCCTCACTTCTGAAAGGAGGACCAATACTTTGCTTTCTTTTAACAGGGAATATCACGAGTGATGCTTTATCTTGCAGTGCTGCAATATTCTGTTGCAATGTACTACTCTGGTAACTGTATTTGTCATTATGCCATACCTTTAGTTTCTACCTTGTGCATCATTTTAGAAACGTAGAAACATAGAAAATAGGTGCAGGAGTAGGCCGTTCGAGCCAGCGCCACCATTCAATATGATCGTGGCTGATCATCCAAAATCAGTACCCCATTCCTGCTTTCTCCCCATAACCCTTGATTCCGTTAGCCCGAAGAGCTATATCTAACTCTTATTTTATTTTTTTACTCTAAACTTCCCTAGTCTCGGGTTCTGAATTATTCTTAGGATCTCTCCAATTCTCTGTGCAGTACAGAATTCAGAGGCACATCAAGCAATAGTCGTACATACAAAGAACCAGTTAAAATTTGGACTTGGCAGGGTGATAAAATAATTATTGTAGATCATTTCCATATTAAATATTAAATGAAGCATTGAGTTTTCTGACACATTTCAATTCAGTTATTACATTTATACTTTGTTTTCCTTTAATACATGGTGCCCAACTGATAGTGAGAGACACAACAACCCCCGCCCACCTCCTCTCTTCTTGCTTCTCAACTCTCTCAGTGAACCTCCCTGCTAGAATTTCATTGTTCTGTTTTGGGACATCTGACAGTAAAACTCTCTTGGCTCTTGCCATTCAGCACTGAAAAGATACCTGGTGGATTGGATTCAGAAAGGGTTTATCCATGGAAGACAGAGGGTAGTGTGGCACCTGGCTGCTAGACTGACCATTGCCTAATCCACGAGATCTTATCAAGTGGCAAGGGCACCACGAGGTTTGGCGAGCAGACTGCTGTAAGGGTACTCATGCATAGTTAGGCACATGTGTACATGCCATGCAACAAATGTGCACTCATTTGCTTGTGCACTTACACACACACGTGGGTTCAATCACAGCAACACTCACCCACCTCCCCACCTCTTCCCTTCTTGCTTCTCAACCCTCTCACCTGACCTCCCAGTCCAGCTCCCTTGCCCAGCCACATACCCAGTGCCAGCCACAAAATATATCCATGTTTCCCAGCCCTGGCTCTGGCTGTATTGTGGCTGGAGGTCTGTGACCAATGGTGTTCTGCAGAGATCAGTACTGGGACCTCTGCTGATATATATACACTGATCAGCCAAATCATTATGACCTCCGACAGGTAAAGTGAATAACATTGATTATCTTGTTACAATATCACCTGTCAAGGGGTGGGATATATTAGGCAGCAGGTGAACAGTCAGTTCTTGACGTTGATGTGTTGGATGCAAGAGAAATGGGGAGGAGTAAAGACCTGAGCGACTTTGACAAGAGTCAAATTGTTATGGCCAGACAACTGGGTCAGAGCATCTCTGAAACGGTAAGGCTTGTGGGATGCTCCCGGTCAGCAGTGGTGAGTACCTACCGACAGTGGCCCGAGGAGGGACAAATCACAAACCGGTAACAGGGTGTTGGGCGCCCAAGGCTCATCGATGCCCGAGGGCAACGAAGGCTATCCCGTCTGGTCCGAACCGACAGAAGGTCTACTGTGGCACAAGTCACAGAAAATTTTAATGGTGGTCACGGGAGGAATGTGTCACAACCCACAGTGCATCGCACCCTGCTGCGTATGGGACTGCACACGGAGGACCAACAGCATATTAGGCAGATGGTCATAATGTTTTGGCTGATCAGTGTATATATATATATACCTTCGATTTGTACCAGCATCTGCAGTTATTTTCTTACACTATGTGTGTGTGTATATATATATATATATATATATACACATAATGTAAGAAAATAACTGCAGATGTTGGTACAAATCGAAGGTATTTGTTCACAAAATGCTGGAGTAACTCAGCAGGTCAGGCAGCATCTCAGGAGAGAAGGAATGGGTGACGTTTCGGGTCGAGACCCTTCTTCAGACTTCACACACACATAACTACCCTCTGTCTTTTATGGATAAGCCATTTCTGAATCCAATCTTCCAAGTCACTGTGGTTCACAATGGATCACCATTGTATCTTTTCAGTGCAGAATGCCAAGAGTCAAGAGGGTTTAATTGTCATATGTCCCTAAACGGAACAATGAAATTCTTACTTGCACTCTAAACACCATAATAAAAAACAAAAAGGTTCAGTGTATATTTACTGAACTATTTAACTGATGTTCATTATATATGTAATAATGTACTGAAATACAGTTACACGCACGCAAACAATAATAGTGCAAAGACAAAAACAGTGCCCCCTCGTCTAAGTAGTTCCGAGCTTATTTGGAGGTTGCTGTGTTTAATAGCCTGATGGCTGTAGGGAAGGAGCTGCTCCTGAACCTGGACGTCACAGCTTTTAGGCTCTTCCACCTTAATAAAGTCTTAATAATGAATAAATGGGAAGTTCTGATTCCTACTTTCCCCATTTTGAGAGAATCCTTGGTTTCATTAATGGAGAATTGGGAAATAAGAATTCTAACATTTAGAAATAGCATCGTAGGAGTGTTTTCCTTTGTTCATTATTTCTAACAGTATATTGTCACAGAATATTTTCATGGCTTTGTCAAAGATACTGAACAAGGGATAGCTTTACATGGAAACACACTCCACATTGCCCTCCTTAGCAACAAGAGAACAGTTAAGAAGAAAGATTTGCATTCATTTAGTGGTGTTCATGGCCTTAGCATGTTCCAAACTGACTGACAAGTTTTTGACTATTGCTTCTGTTGTAAAGTACAAATATGAGACAATACCTACATAACAGGCTTCCACAGATAGCATCAATTTAAATGATCAGATCATCTGCTTCAGGATTTTGATTGAGCAACCAAGGCCAGAGTGAAGATTTGAGAGTCACTTGATGGAAGTAGATGAGAGATGCATCGAAAGGGCAGATTGTCAGAATATTTTCCCATGACAGGAGAATGAAAACCAACAGCATGGTTTTAAGATGAAAGGGGGTAGTGAGTCTGAGGGGTAGGTTTTTTCCTTGTATCTGGCCCAGTCTGCCAGAGAAATTAGTGGAATTAGATACTAGTTTAAAGAGGCATTTTGAACAATGTATCTGATTCTACCATTTTATTCACAAAATGCTGGAGTAACTCAGCAGGTCAGGCAGCATCTCAGGAGGGAAGGAATGGGCGACGTTTTTGGGTCGAGACCCTTCTTCAGACTGATTCTACCACTTCTTCCAGCAGCCCCAGGCATCATGCTCACTGGAAATTAGAAGGATGAGAGGGGATCTTATAGGGGATCTTAGGATGAGAGGGGATCTTATAGAAACATATAAAATTCTTAAGGGATCGGACAGGCTAGATGCAGGAAAAATGTTCCAGAACCAGTTCCAGAGTCCAGAACCAAGGGTCACAGCTTAAGAATAAGGGGTAGGCCATTTAGGACTGAGATGAGGAAGAACTTTTTCACCCAGAGAGTTCTGAATCTGTGGAATTCTCTGCCACAGAAGGCAGTGGAGGCCATTTCACTGGATGTTTTCAAGAGAGAGTCAGGTATAGCTCTTGGGGCTAACGGAATCAAGGGATATAGGTAGAAAGCAGGAACAGGGCACTGATTCTGGATGATCAGCCATGATCATATTGAATGACGGTGCTGGCTCGAAGGGCTGAATGGCCTACTCCTGCTCCTATTTTCTATGTTTTGATGTATAGATTGATATGATGCTTATGTAGGCAAATGGGATTAGTGCAGATGAACAAAAATGATCAGCATGGACATATGGTCATAAGGTCACAAGTGAGAGGAGTAGAATTAGGCCATTCGGCCATCAAGTCTACTCCGCCATTCAATCATGGCTCATCTATCTCTCTCTCCTAACCCCATTCTCCTGCCTTCTCCCCATAACCTCTGACACCCGAGAGCGAATCTAGGAAATTATAGTGTGCAGGAAGGAACAGCAGATGCCGGTTTACACCAAAGATAGTCACAAAATGCTGGAGTAACTCAGCGGCTCAGGCAGGAACCCCAACAGTCCTTTCAGGTGAGGCAGAGGTTCACTTGCACCTCCTCCAACCTCACCTACTGTATCCGCTGTTCTTGGTGTGGGCTCCCTGTGGACTCCTATATATCGGTGAGACCAAGTGCAGATAGGGTGATAATTTCGCTGAACACCTACGCTCAGTCCGCCTTGGCCTTCGCCATCTCCCGGTTGCCAAACATTTTAACTCCCCTTCCCATTCCCATACTGACCTTTATGCCCTGGTCCTTGGGCAGCTTACAACCCAGTGGAATGTTGATTTCTCTAATTTCTTTAAGTTACCCTTGCATTCCCTCTCTCTCCGTCCTTCCCCCACCCTAGTCATTCTGCTAGTTTCACTGTCCATATCCGCTTGTTATCACCTCCTCCACAGCCAACAATGGACCATTGTGGTCTCCACCTTTCCTGGGTCATCGGTGCCGGCTCTGATTTGCTCTGAACCTTTTCGTGCCTCTAGTTTCCCTCTCCCCTGACTCTCAGCCGGGAGAAGGGTGTCGACCCGAAACGTATGCTCGCCTACATTAGCCAAGGCTTTGAATATCAGAGTTAATAAGTCATGATGCAGTTTATAGGACGTGGTAAGGCCACATTTGGAGTATGGTGGTCCCCCCAATGCAGGAAGGATGTGGAAACTTTGTAAAAGATGGAGAGAAGGTTTACCAGAATGATGTCTGGAGTAGCGGGAACTGAATACAAGGAGATGTTGGACAGATTAGGATTGTTATCTCTCGAACACCAGAGGTGGAGAGGAGCCCTGATAGAACTGTATACAAATTGAGAGACATAGATAGGGTAGACAGTCAGAACCTTTTCCCCAGTATTGAAATATCAAATACTCGAAGGTGAGAGGGGCAAAGTTTAAAGGAGGTATGTGGGACAAGCATTTAACGCAGAGGGTGGTGAGTGCCTAGAATGGGCTGCCAAGATTGGCGGTGGAGGCAGATACCATCGTGGCATTTAAGAAAGCTTTGTATGGACACGTGGATATAGACAATAGACAATAGGTGCAGGAGTAGGCCATTCAGCCCTTCGAGCCAGCACCGCCATTCAATGCGATCATGGCTGATCACTCTCAATCAGTACCCCGTTCCTGCCTTCTCCCCGTACCCCCTCACTCCGCTATCCTTAAGAGCTCTATCCAGCTCTCTCTTGAAAGCATCCAACGAACTGGCCTCCACTGCCTTCTGAGGCAGAGAATTCCACACCTTCACCACTCTCTGACTGAAAAAGTTCTTCCTCATCTCCGTTCTAAATGGCCTACCCTTTATTCTTAAACTGTGGCCCCTTGTTCTGGACTCCCCCAACATTGGGAACATGTTTCCTGCCTCTAATGTGTCCAATCCCCTAATTATCTTATATGTTTCAATAAGATCCCCCCTCGTCCTTCTAAATTCCAGTGTATACAAGCCTAATTGCTCCAGCCTTTCAACATACGACAGTCCCGCCATTCCGGGAATTAACCTAGTGAACCTACGCTGCACGCCCTCAATAGCAAGAATATCCTTCCTCAAATTTGGAGACCAAAACTGCACACAGTACTCCAGGTGCGGTCTCACCAGGGCCCGGTACAACTGTAGAAGGACCTCTTTGCTCCTATACTCAACTCCTCTTGTTATGAAGGCCAACATTCCATTGGCTTTCTTCACTGCCTGCTGTACCTGCATGCTTCCTTTCAGTGACTGATGCACTAGGACACCCAGATCTCGTTGAACATCCCCTCTTCCTAACTTGACACCATGATATGTTGCGAATGGCGAGATATGGATTATGTGCAGGGAGATAAGAGTTGGTCTTGGCTTCATGTTCGACACAGACACTGTGAGGCAAAGGGCCTGCTCCTGTACTCCACTGTTCTATGCTCTACGTCTGAGATGGTGGCTTGGTGGCTCAGATTTATGAAGCATCCAAACTCTACAGAAATGTTCGGAGTGAGAATTATATGCTGACAAAATTAGCTTGCACTTTCTAAGTGTTGTAACGCTGCTACCTTTGTTGTGAGGGAGATCTGCTGAAAGAGCTAATTTCCATGCTGGAGATACAAAACAGGAGATGAGAAGCTGAATCGAGCTGCTCCCAGAAACTAAATGAAAACTGAGACCAAAGGCATATTATGCAACAAAAAAAACCCAAAACGAGGTCCAACGGAAAAGCTGATTGTTTTTCCTCACTGCATGCATACAATAAATTAAATTAAAAGAACTTTGAGCCCTGATTATTTATACACGAACAGAGAAAGCTAAAAATGCGTATCAAGTCAGTAATCGTATGCTGCTAACTGTTTGCTAATGATGAAGTTGTTTTTGTGTGAGTGAATTCTGAATAAATTAGTTCATTCCCGTGTAATGGGAGAACCTAACCAATCTTTGAACGTATCAGAGCAGGTAATTAATATTTGTGGAGTAGATAGGAAGTCATTAAAGTGATGCCAAACATAAGCATGCAGTTAGACTTGCAGATTGCCATCAGCAAGAGCTGGGAATGTATTGAGTGGGCAGTGTTATAAACGGGATTGGTAGAATCTCAAGCATGTGCTCACATTCTGGGTTCTGGGGTACTAAATCAGGGCACTGATGGAGCAATTGCCATTGATGGCAATGCAGATGTGAATCAAACATGATTGCACACAGCTCACAAATGTGTGGAGGCTACCGAGAATGTTGAAATCTTTTCAAAAAATATGTAATGAAAGTTTTAAAAGATGGTTTTAAAAGTCCAATTAGGCCAGTGTGTTAATTCAAACTAACAACTGCAATCCTGAGACCGGGGCAATATAGACACTTGGAAATGTTCTCATCCATGTTATGTTATTGCTCCACCATCATCCTTGACGAATTTTAGGCCAGTAATTTCTGTTCAATACTACGGGAAAATAAGAGCACAAAGTAAGATCCCAAGTCAGGTCCCAACAGAGTCTGAAGAAGGGTCTCGACCTGAAACGTCACCCATTCCATCTGTACAGAGATGCTGCCTGATTTACTCCAGCATTTTGTGTCTATAACAACATTGATATTTCCCTTAGACCTAGTCTTAAATCTAAAAATATGTAACGGTATAATTGGATCGAAGATCTGAAGGACAGGCTTACTATTAATAAAATCCTTTTAAACCTCCACACACTCAGTGCTGATAGTTTCCCCCAATGTGCATGAAACCTGTAAACCAGATATTCTGTTTAGTCTTCCCTCACCTGAATGCTACACAGCCCAGATTGTTGCTGAGTATGTACGTGGTACTTTTGTGACACCCAAGTTATATTTTAACCTCGAAGACTGCTTTGAAATACCATGTACCAACGCTGGTGTAAACAAACCTACCATACCTAATCAGATGACACAATATGTTTGCTGTGCTTCATGTGTCTCATAGACATCTGCAAAATATTTGCTAGAAAATTCAAAAGTCAGAAATAGCCAGTCGCAGAACTAGCATTAAAGGGGAAGCAATTAACAGGTCCTTTTCAGAATGGCAGGCAGCGACTAGTGGGGTGCCGCAAGGCTCGGTGCTGGCACCCCAGTTGTTTACAATATAGATTAACGATTTAGACGAGGGAATTAAATGTAACATCTCTAAGTTTGCAGATGACACAAAGCTGGGTGGCAGTGTGAGCTGCAAGGAGGATGCTATGAGGCTGCAGGGTGACTTGGGATAGGTTAGGTGAATGGGCAGAAGCATGGCAGATGTGCCATAAGAACTATAGTGTGATGTAACAATGCACTCCTGTTGCAGTGAGTGAAGCTGTACTTCAGAGGTTGAGCCCAACACATTGCACCCTGCATTATAAGAAAATAACTGCAGATGCTGGTACAAATCGAAGGTATTTATTCACAAAATGCTGGAGTAACTCAGCAGGTCAGGCAGCATCTCAGGAGAGAAGGAATGGGTGGCGTTTCGGGTCAAGACCCTTCTTCAGACTGATGTCTGGGGGGCGGGACAAAGGAAGGATATAGATGGAGACAGGAAGACAGTGGGAGATCTGGGAAGGGGGAGGGGAAGAGAGGGACAGAGGAACTATCTAAAGTTGGAGAAGTCAATGTTCATACCACTGGGCTGTAAGCTGCCCAGGCGAAATATGAGGTGCTGTTCCTCCAATTTCCGGTGGGCCTCACTATGGCACTGGAGGAGGCCCATGACAGAAAGGTCAGACTGGGAATGGGAGGGGGAGTTGAAGTGCTCAGATATATACACCGGGAGATCAGATTGGTTAATGCGGACTGAGCGCAGGTGTTGAGCGAAGCGATCGCCGAGCCTGCGTTTGGTTACCCCTACTCGCTCTGAGCTCTTCCGACCAATATCCCTGTAAAGTGCGATTGATCCAGGTGCTTTATATTTTTGAAGCAAGCTAATGGACACAGGTCAGGTCCCATCACCAACATAGCTTTATTCACACGCACACAGGCAATACTTACCTTAAACTCTAACAATCTGAGTCCAAATTTTAATTTGAGTCTGGGCTCTCTGCTCTTCATGAAAGTTGTTCTCCTTTAGTTGGGGGCCTCAAGGAAGATCTTTGCTGGCTGCTGCCATTTCTTTGTGCACAAATTGATTTTTTATTGATTTCCTTTACGACACTGGGTAAGTCAGAGCCCTGGTCCAGCAGGTCACAGAACCAGCAGCCAGCAGTTCATGTGCCATGAACCACTGATCTGCCCTTTCAGGAGTTTAGTTCACAGTCAGGATCGGGGAGCCTGAACGACTCTTGCTGCCATGGACACAGTTCAGTTCCAGAAACGAGCTGCTCTTTGCCTGATCAATAGTTTATTTTGTGAGTAGCGTGATCTTCACTTCTGTGTCCGTACTCTTCAACTTGCTCGTCAAAGGAAGCCAACATTCTGAAGTCTGGTTGCCTGCCATTTAAGTTCACTCTGCCTTGCCCTGCTTGTTCCTTGATCTGCATCCCATCTCCCGAGCTCTACCGCCTCGCTGGCTGCTGTCGGGGCAGTTCACTGCGTATCCCCGTAAGATGGAGTCATCTCCGCTCTGGCTTACTGAGGGGGGTTAGTTATACCGTTGCTCTTGTCTTCCAGAAACAGTGTAGGAAGGAACCGCAGATGCTGGTTGAAACCGAAGGTAGATACAAAAAGCTGGAGTAGCTCAGCGGGTCAGGCAGCATCTGTGGAGAGAAGGAATCGGTGACGTTTCGGGTCTGCTCTTGGCTTGAGCAATTGGGTGGCAAGCGGGGAGGGCTACTGCTAGTCACTGTAAAGAATAATGAGTTTGGGGGAACCTTTGAATGCAGTCTTCCAATAAGGAAGATTACAATCTTCCAATCTTCCAAATAAGGCACGGTGGAGTCTGCCTCTCCTGTTTCCCTTTCCGTGGGACACTTACGTTGCATGTTCAAGGAGCTGCTGAGTGGATCAGCATTTGCTTAGTAACATATCTCCTTCCATAGTATCACAACCATGAGCTCGGACTGGTACATTTAAAACATAGAACATTCAATAGTAAAGTACAGGAACAGGCCCTTCGGCCCACAGTGTTTGTGCTGAGATACCAAGTTAAACTGATCTCGTCTGCCTGTACAATGGTGCATGTTCCTGCACTTCCATGTGCTTATCTAAAAGCCTCTTAAACGCCACTATCATATCTGTCTGCACCACCATCGCTGGCAATGCGTTCCAGGCCCCCACCACCCTCCGTGTAAAAAAACTAGCCCTGCACATCTCTATTAAACTTCCCCCCTCTCACCTGATAGCTATGCCCTCTGGTATTGAACATCTCTACCTTGGGACTGACTGTCTACCCTATCAATGCTTCTCATAATTTTCTACACCTTCAATCAAGTCTCCGACATTCCAGAGAAAACAATCGCTTGAGAGGCTTTTAGATAGGCACGTGGAAGTGCAGGGAATAGAGGAATGTGCACCATGTGCAGGCAGACGAGATCAGTTTAACTTGGTATCATGTTCGGCACAAACACTGTGGGCCGAAGGGCCTGTTCCTGTATTGTACTGTTGAATGTTCTATGTTTTAACTGTTTTTTTGAGGGGTAGGGAATTGACATGGATAGAGAACTGGTTGGCAGACAGGAAGCAAAGAGTGGGAATTAACAGGTCCTTTTCAGAATGGCAGGCAGTGACTAGTGGGGTGCCGCAAGGCTCGGTGCTGGGACCCCAGTTGTTTACAATATAGATTAACGATTTAGGCGAGGGAATTAAATATAACATCTCTAAGTTTGCAGATGACACAAAGCTGGGTGGCAGTGTGAGCTGCAAGGAGGATGCGATGAGGCTGCAGGGTGATGGGATAGGTTAGGTGAATGGGCAGAAGCATGGCAGATGCAGTATAATGTGGAAAAATGTGAGGTTATCCAGTTAGGTGGCAAGAATGAAGGCAGATTATTATCTGAACGGTGTCAGATTAGAAAAAGGGGAGATGCAATGAGACCTGGGTGTGCTTGTATATCAGTCACTGAAAGTAAGCATGCAGGTACAGCAGGCAGCGAAGAAAGCTAAAGGCATGTTGGCCTTCATTGCAAGAGGATTTGCTTTTTGGAGCAAGGAGGTCCTATTGCAGTTGCACAGTGCTCTGGTGAGACCACAGTTGGAGTATTGTGTGCAATTTTGGTCTCCTAATTTGATGAAGGACATCTTGTTATTGAGGGAGTGCAGCGTAGGTTCACCAGATTAATTCCTGGGATGGCGAGACTGACATATGATGAAAGAATGGGTTGACTCGGCATGTATTCGCTGGAATTTAGGATGAGATGGGATCTTATAGAAATATATAAACTTCTTAGAGAATTGGACAGGGTAGATGCAGGAAAAGTGTTCCCGATGTTGGGGGAGTCCAGAACCAGGGGTCACAGTTTAAGAATAAGGGGTTGGCCATTTAGGATTGAGGTAAGGAAAAACTTTTTCACCCAGAGAGTTGTGAATCAGTGGAATTCTCTGCCACAGAAGGCAGTGGAGGCCAATTCACTGGATGTTTTCAAGAGAGAGTTAGATTTAGCTCTTCGGGCTTTGGGAATCAAGGGATATGGGAAAAGCCCGGAACAGGGTACTGATTTTGGATGATCAGCCATGATCATATTGAATGGCGGTGCTGGCTCAAAGGGCCGAATGGCCCACTCCTGCACCTATTTTCTATGTTACTATGTTAATCAAAGTCATGGAGTCATAGAGTGATACAGTGTGGAAACAGGCCCTTCGGCCCAACGTACCCACACCAGCTAATATGCTCCAGCTAAACTAGTCCCGCCTGCCTGTATTTGGTCCATATCCCTCCAAACCTGTCCGATCCATGTACCTGTCTAACCTTTTCTTAGACGTTGGGATAATCTCAGCCTCAACTACCTCCTCTGGCAGCTTGTTCCATACACCCACCATGCTTTGTGTGAAAAAGTTACCCCTCAGATTCCTATTAAATCTTTTCCGCCTCACCTTGAACTTATGTCCTCTGATCCTTGATTCACCTACTCTGGGAAAGAGACCGTGTGCATCTATTGAGTGTGAGTACAGTCCAGAATCTTTCTGGGCATGCTGCATTGACGGTGAAAATGTGGGGCACCATGTGCTGTTGGTAATGGTCATAAGTCCATCCACTATCACATTAAAACTGAATGACCTTACTTGATAGCCTACTCTGCTGCAACAACGTGGTGCAGTGGTGGAGCTTCGGCCTCCAAGCACCAGAGACCAGGGTCCGATCCTAACTACGGGTGCTGTCTCTGCGGAGTTTGAAAGTTCTCCTTGTGACCACGTGGGTTTTCTCCGGGTGTTCCGGTTTCCTCCCACATTTCAAACACGTGCAGGTTGTAGGTTAATTGACTTTTATAAATTGCCTCTAGTGTATAGGATGGGATAGTGTACATGTGATCAATGGTTGGTGTGGACTCGGTGGGCTGAAAGGTATGCTTCCACGCCGGTAGCGCAGCGGTAGAGTTGCTGCTTTACAGCGAATGCAGCGCTGGAGACTCAGGTTCGATCCTGACTACGGGTGCTGCACTGTAAGGAGTTTGTATGTTCTCCCCGTGACCTGCGTGGGTTTTCTCCGAGATCTTCGGTTTCCTCCCACACTCCAAAGACGTACAGGCATGTAGGTTAATTGGCTGGGTAAATGTAAAAATTGTCCCTAGTGGGTGTAGGATAGTGTTAATGTGCGGGGATCACTGGGCGGCACGGACTTGGAGGGCCGAAAAGGCCTGTTTCTGGCTGTATATATATATGATATGATATGATAACTCTGTTGTTTACAATGACATTGGAGAATTTAAATTAATGCAATACATTGATTTAAGTAGAAAATGGCAATTAATAAAAACATAAATATGTGAAATAACGAGAAACAAATAGCTTCCTTATGTAGGCTGGTCACCTCATATAATGAATGGGACTGTGATGGATGTGCCAACAATGTTTGTTATAAAGCTGAAGAGCTCGATACTAAGTGGATCCAATTTCTCACCTCGGAAACCTAGTGATCCCTCTGGTCTCAATCCAGAGCATGCTTTTGCGCGCTGTATTGCTAGCTGGTGGTTCTCTATGGAACAGGCAGCTCCTTGGCACCACTTGTACTTAGGCTTTCATATTTCATATTTATTTATTATATTTCATATTTCAGATACAGCGTGGAAACAGGCCTTTTCGGCCCACCAAGTCCGCGCCGCCCAGCGATCCCCGCACATTAACACTATCCTACACACATTAGGAACAATTTTTACATTTACCCAGTCAGTTAACCTACATACCTGTACGTCCTTGAATACCTCTACAGTTATTAACTTGAAATGATTTCCCCCTACCCTGTACTAAAATGAATCAAACGTTCACATAACTTGGAGATAGACACAAAATGCTGGAGTAACTCAGCGGGACAGGCAGCATCTCTGGATAGAAGGAATGGGTGACGTTTCGGGTCGAGACCCTTCTTCGGACTGACAGTCAGGGATGAGGGAGACACAAAGACAAGGAAGTGTAAGGTGTGAAAACGAGACATCAAAGGAGATGAGTTTGAAGGAAAATGTAGAATAGATCATTGTTGGCTAAGAGAAGGTGATAAAATTTTACAGACATAAAATTTAATCAGGGGGACAATCTGACTGGTCGGGGAACTAGGATGGGGAGGGATGGAGAGAGAGAGAAAGCAAGGGCTACTTGAAGTTAGAGAAGTCAATGTTCATACCGCTGGGGTGTAAGCTGCCCAAGTGAAATATGAGGTGCAATGTGCAATGTCCAATTTGCAATAGGCCCCACACTGACATATCATATTACTGGTTTTCGAATGAGATTGACTTCTATATTTATTGATCTGTAAGAGTGATTCTGAAAGATAATGCACTATATTAATCTATTTTTAAACCATTCTTCAAAATGCATTTGTGCGTGATTAGTTTAATATTGTATAGTATCTCTGTAACCATCTGCTCCCCTCATGGACTCCAGGATCATTGCAATCCCCGTCGCTTGGCCTCTGGATCATCCTCTTTCTGCATTTGGCAGATATGCCTTCAGATGCCCAGCCTCCAAACTCTGGAATTTCCTTCATTAATCTCTCCACCATCTACTTCCAAAACTCTTTACATTTTACCTCTACACTTATTTTATTGTCACTGTATGCAGCTCAGTGTCAATTTTTTAAAATAACATTCCCTCGGAGCCTTGAGGCCTTTAACAAAGGGTGGCACAGCAGTAGAGTTGCTGCCTTACACTGCTTATAGTGATTACGGGTGCTTGTCTCCACAGAATTTGTACGTTCTTCACGTGACCTGCATGGGTTTTCTTCGAGGACTTTGGTTTCCACCCACACTCCAAAGACGTAGGTTAATTGGCTTGGTGTAAATGTAAAAATTGTTCCTCGTGTAGGATAGTGTTAATGTGTGGGGATCGCTGGCCGGTGCGGAAGCGGTGGGCCGAAGGGCCTGTTTCTCTGCTGTATCTCTAAACTAAACTAAACGAAATACTAAAAGACTATTAGTAATGCAAATGCAAATTGCTAATTGCTAATGCAAGTTATTGATGTTCATATAATTCTTCAGGTGCTACTAGATAGTCGGAAAATAAGCAGGGTATTATTGGGAGGTAGACACAAAATGCTGGGGTAACTCAGCGGGACAGGCAGCATCTCTGGAGAGAAGGAATGGGTGACGAGTCGGGTCGAGACCCTTCTTCAGACTGAGTTACTCCAGCATCTTGTGTCTACCTCCCATTAATACCCTGCTTATCTACACCTATACAAGGGGCAATTTATTGTAGTTAATGAACAATTACCAGCAGGAATTTGCAATTGAAGAGGAAACATGGGAAACCCATGTAGTCGGAATGAGAATGCACACATTCCAAACTGACAGCACCACACGTCAGAATGTACCTGGATCGCTGAAGTGCTGAGGCAACGGGTGGCACGGTGGCGCAGCGGTAGAGTTGATGCCTTACAGTGAATGCAGCGCGGAAGAACCGGGTTCGATCCCGACTTCAGGTGCTGTCTTTACGGAGTTTGTACGTTCTCCCCGTGACCTGTGTGAGTATTCTCTGAGATCTTCGGTTTCCTCCCACACTCTAAAGACGTACAGGTATGTAGGTTAATTGGCTTGGTAAATGTAAAAATTATCCCTCGTGTGTGTAGGTTAGTATTAATATGCGGGGATCGCTGGTCGGCGCGGACCCGGTGGGCCAAAGGGCCTGTTTCTGCGCTGTATCTCTAAACTAAACTAAACTAAACTAAATTAAACTGCATCATCTGCAGTAGCATAATGCTGAAGACTGAAGAAGAGTCTCGACCCAAAACGTCAGCCTTTCCTTCTCTCCAGAGATGTTCCCAATCGTGCTGAGTTACTCCAGCATTTTGTGTCTACCTGAGATTTAAATCAGCATCTGCGGTTCTTTCCCACACAGGGTGTTAATGGGATTGTGTGAGAGAATTGGTTACAGAGAAATAAATGGGGGAATGAATTTGTTCTTAGAACCATCATGGAATCTGGGCCAAATGGCCTCTTCATGACTATAAAACTGTCCGCTTCTATTTCATCCAACCCCACCTTCCCTCGATATAACCTGGTTACTACTGATATAGAAACAATGTCATAATATAGTAGTAAACCTTTCAGTATTATTGTAAATCATAGCTGGGATGCGTGCAGGCACATTCATAACTGCAAAGTTCTTCTGTATCCCTGTGGGATCAGGCCACATGTTGATGGAGAATATATGAAAGCAATCCAATAAATTGACATCAGAAGTAGACACAAAGTCAAACTATTGCAGGTATTGGAAATCTGAACTAAAATCTTTTTTTTTTCTGGAAATACCCAGCAAGTCATGCAACAAGATTTGTTTCAGATTGATGACATTTGATAGTTAGAAATACGAACTTGGACACGAAAGGCTGGAGTAACTCAGCGGGTCAGATAGCATCTCTGGAGAAAAGGAATAGGTGATGTTCCGGGTCGAGACCCTTTCAGTTAGAAATATGGCAAGTTTTAAAATGCAGGGAGGAGAGCAGGGCTAATAAAACAACAAAGGAAAAGCCCTGTGAAAAGATAGGTGGGAGAGATTAAATGACAGTGGGGATAATAATGAATTAGTCTGCATTGCAAGTCAATTGTCTTGTCTTGTTCTCTTATATTCAACACTGCAGACATTTAACAGTCCAAAAGGAAACTATAGCAAAGCTTGGCTGTGTGAAGTAAAAGTGCAAGACATACACAACAGGCCAGACATCACCTGAACTGAAAAATGAAAAATGAAATAAAAAATTTATGTATGTGAATTTTTGCAAAAACTGGGAAAAACTAGACAAATATGTTAGCAGTAGAGAAGGTGGGAAGCTAAAGTATACTATGCTCTAAAGTGTTGAACAAAATCACCAAGACCAAGGTGTTCCAACAAATGTAACTAGTACAATGGCTCCTCTAGAGCGTCTTTGGCAATCTCCACAAAAATGTAGCAACCCAGAGAGTAGAACAACCGAAGGTAGACACAAAAAGCTGGAGTAACTCAGCGGGACAGGCAGCATCTCTGGAGAGAAGGAATGGGTGGCGATTTGGGTCGAGACCCTTCTTCAGTTCTGAAACACCACCCTTTCCATCTCTCCAGAGATGCTGCTTGTCCCACTGAGGTGCTCCAGCATTTTGTGTCTATCTTCGGTTTAAACCAGCACCTGCAGTTCCATCCTACACGAGTAGAACAGCCAAAATGGAAGGACTGGATTAGAAGGAGAGAGAGAGCGAGATACAAGAGGAGAGGATTACCTGAAATCGGAGAATTCAATGCTCATATTATTTGTTGAACATTCCAATGTTCAAATAATAAAACTCTGCTGCATGTAAACTGTTCTGCACCTAGTTATTTATTCCTTTGATTCTTAACCTACATCAGCCCCATGATCCTTAACATCATTTTGTTTTAATCCCGTGACCAAACACCATCTATGATCTTCCTCACTCTGTCCTTTCCAACCCCAGCGGTCCTTCCCAGAGCTCTCGATCCTTTTGTATCCAAATGTGCAAAATAAATGCAATTTATTCTGTTAAATTATAGGTCACTGTTTCATTTTTTCCAGAGTAGCAGCGTGAATTCCGATTAGCCTTTTTGTCACCAGGCTACAGAGGGCAAAAGAAAATTAAGGACAACTACTTCTGAGAAAATAACATAATAAACATTCAAGCTTCTCCCCCCTGAAGAGGAGTTTTTGCAAGTCCGTTAATCCTGAATCTATTAGACCTTTTTCACTGCCCATTGAGGCCTCTGTTTGAAAGCAGGGCCTGCTATGATGCCTGTTCTTGCCAATAATCCTGCACAGGCGGCACTTTTGCAGCACCAGTTGATAAAACACGTACCCTTTTAAGTGCAGAGGGAATTAAGGTTGACAGAAAAGCTGCACCTGAAGCCTCAGAAGGAACTGTGGTATCAAAGGGTAAAAAAATGGGTCAATTAGAAAGCAGCAATGTGAGGGAGAAGAGAAGGATTAATACCTGGAACCAATGAGATGGGAAACTCCGAAAGCCGATATATTGGGTCTTTTTCCTTGGCTGAATGACTGAGTTTAATAGACTATGTACTGGATGGTGGGACCTAGCTTGCAACAATCCAAATCTGCAGTTGAAAGTAGAGGAACCAATGAACTGCAGATGCTGGTTTAAAAAATAAACGACACGCACTCAGCGGGTCTGGCAGCATCTCGGGAGAACATGGATAGGAGATGTTCTGACCTGAAAAGTCACCGAGCCATGTTTTCCAGTGATGCCGCCTGACGTGCTACGTCGACTAGGTTGTTTCTGTATGCTCTGACCAAAATGACAAAAATTGACAGATAAGTGTAACTCAATGAGTCAGGCAGCATCTCTGGAGAGCATGGATCCATGTTCTCCAGGGATACTGTCCAGCCCACTGAGTTACTCCAGCACTTTGTGTCTTTTTTTGGTAGAAAGGGGATCATTGGTGAAGCAGACAAAGGTGGTTGAGCCTTGGACATTATCCCAAGAAACTCCTTTAGTGATGTTCTGGAGGAGTGTTATAGATTTCCAACAATCAAACCAATGGAATGTTTTCCCATTGATGCCCAGGGGTTTCAGTTTTCCTAAAGCTCGTTTGATGCAGCACTCATTCAAATGCTGCCTTGTTGATTAAAGCAGTCATGCTTTCCCCCTGGAATTCAGCTCTTTGGTCTTTTTAGGCCAAAGTTGTCAATAGATCATAAGATCATAAGTGATAGGAGCAGAATCAGGCTACTCGGCCCATCAAGTCTACTCAGCCGTACAATCATGGCTGATCTATCTCCCTCCTCACCCCATTTTCCTACCTTCTCCCCATAATCTCTGACACCCGTACTAATCAAGAATCTATCTATCTCTGCCTTAAAAATATCGACTGATGGCCTCCACAACCTTCCGTGGCAAAAGATTCCACAGATTTCCCACCATCTGACTAAAGAAATTCCTCCTCATATCCTTCCTAAAAGAACGTCCTTTAATTCTGAGGCTATGACCTCTAGTCCTAGAGTCTCCCACTAGTGGAAACATCCTCTTCACATCCACTCTATCCAAGCCTTTCACTATTCTGTAAGTTTCAATGAGGTCCCCCCTCATTCTTCTAAACTCCAGCGAGTACAGGCCCAGTGCCGTCAAATGCTCGTCATAGGTTAACCTACTCATTCCTGTGATCATTCTTGTAAACCTCCTCTGGACCCTCTCCAGAGCCAGCACATCCTTCCTCAGATATGGGGCCCAAAACTGTTCACAATATTCCAAATGCAGCCTGACCAGCACCTTCTCGAGCCTCAGCATTACATCCTTATTTTTTACTACAAGCCCTCTCGAAATAAATGCTAGCATTGAGTTTGCTTTCTTTGCTAGTGATTCGACTTGCAGATTAATTTTTTGGGAATCCTACCCCCAAGTCCCTTTGCACCTCCAATTTCTAGATTCTCTCCCCATTTAAAAAATAGTCTACGCCTTTATTCCTGCTACCAAAATGCATGACTCCACACTTTGCTACACTATATTCCGTCTGCCACTTCTCTGCCCACTCTCCCAACCTCCAAGTCCATCTGCAGAGTCCCTGCTTTCTCTACACTACCTTCCCCTCCACCTATTTTCGTATCATCCGCAAACTTGGCCACAAAGCCTTCATTCCCCGAGATAGATACAAAAAGCTGGAGTAACTCAGCGGGACAGGCAGCATCTCTGGAGAGAAGGAATGGGTGGCCTTTCGGGTTGAGACCCTTCTTCAGACTGCCTCATCCAAATCATTAATATACAACGTGAAGAGCAGTGGCCCCAGCACAGAGCCCTGTGGAACTCCGCTAGTCACTGGCAGCCAACCTGAAAAAGCCCCCTTTATTGAGTTGTGTTGAGCTCTGTCCTAGTGCAACATTAACTGGGCAGCGGTGCATAGGCTCATTTAATAGAGAAAGTGCCAATGGATAGCTTTGCTGACAACACCTTCTATCCCTTTGATGATGATACAGAATCGTTCTGTTTTTGCCTGTTTAATTTGTGAACGGAAAGTAGATGGGAATGATGCCCACTCAAGAATTATTTAAACTATTAAAGTCTGCTATGGACACAGAAGGACAGCTTTCTTATTGTTTGAAGATGAAGTCTTCTATTTAATTTGGAGAAGGGAGCTGCGTCACTCCTGGATAGGGTTGCCAACTTTCTAACTCCCAAATAAGGGACAAAAGGTGATGTCACCCCCCCGCGCCCCATGTGACCTCACCCAGCCAGAGGCTCCTGTTCCACCAATGGCGGCCGCCCAGGCCGGGAGGCAGGCTGCTACGCAACCTCCGTTCGGCCCCGCTCCCCGAACACACTCCGTTAGCCTACACTGTCCCCCGGGCCTACAGCGCCCCCCGGGCCTAATATGGGACAAGGGTGGTCCCGTACGGGACAAACCAATTTAACCCAAAATACGGGTTGTCCCGGCTAGTACGGGACAGTTGGCAACTCTACTCCTGGGTGTCTTATCTGGCAAAATTAATGCATAGGGTGGCCTTTTGTTCATCTGACCTACCACTCTTGCCATCTGATCCATAAGAACTCTTCAGCCTTGGCTGAATCTATACAAGTTTGCATTTTGCATACGATTCTCAACATGTAGTTGGGTGAGGGAATCATGTTATATATGTCCATGATGTCACACGTGCCATGTGCACACCAAACCCACCAGGCGCTGTACCTGGATGATATTTGTGTGGATTCTCCACGCATGATCTTTTAACACACATCTCGCGTGCAAAACTATTTTCTAAGCTTCGGTATTTTGGAACTAAATAATAAAACAAATAATAGGGCAAGCCAAGAAGGTGAGACTAGTACCCAATGGGGTTGGGGAGATGTATGGAGAAGAATATGATTGTTTGACCGAAATGTTGATCCTTCAGGCAATTTCTCAGTAATCTTTAGCTGGAGCTGCCATCAAAATGCAGAAAAAGATTGAAGGACGCTGTTTAAATAATTTCACGGTTCTGAAGGTTTCGTGTTAAGCCAATTGTGGAAGACAAGTGAAGCTGTGTGGGATGTCTAACTCTTTATTAATTCTACATGTGATAGTGGATATGAGAAGCTGGAGGAATATGTGTACAATTTTATGAAATGATCGTGGAAGACATTGCTTCTGAATGAAGAATTGATCTCATGATGGTTAAGTCTCCAGGTTGCCTTGGTGTGCCCTAGGTATTCAAAGGTGTCAATTAACTCTGACTAGGACATCTCTCTCTCACAGCCTCCAACACTCAGCAACTTATCCTTAGATCAGGCACTTTACGACGTCCTGAACTCAAAATTGAGTTCAACAATTTCAAACCATAACTTCTGCTTCCATTTTTGCTAAACAGCCTGGATCAGTCTGAAGAAGGGTCTCGGCCCGAAACGCCACCCATTCATTCTCTCCAGAGATGCTGCCTGTCCCGCTGAGCTACTCCAGCATTTTGTATCTATCTTTGTAATAATTCTTCTGTTCATTTAATCATTCCTGAATTATGGCAGACCTCCTTAATTATTTTTCTCCTTGCCTCCTGTTTTTCCCCATCTCTCTGCTTTCTCAAAACCTGTGATGTATTTTCCAGTTCCGATTAAAGATAACCAGCCTGCAGTTAACCTGTTGCTTTCCATAGAGAATGCTATTCCTGCCCCGCTGACAGATTTAGATTTGAAGAAATAGGAGGAACAGACCTTATGTCAATCCTGAAGTATGAAGTTGTGCCTTTGGACTGTAAAGTAGCTGATAATTTTTTTTTTAATTGTCCAACCCCGAGGATAAAGATAAACAGATTAATTACAGACAGGTCTCGTGTCAACTGTGTATAAATTTAAGGTTCATGAATCATGGTAGAATGAGTACATTTTACAAGCACACAGGATTTTAATGAATAGCAAGCACTGTTCTAACATAGCCATGCTAAATTTAAGGCTGTGATTTTGACTCTCGCCAAATTTTGGTGGGAGAGTAGTGGGATGAATTGGCAACTCAGTTAGTGGTGTGGAGAACAGGTCTGAGCGTTTCTAATTCCTAGATCTCATTGACACACTAATGATTGACTTTGCACTTGGAGTGGTGACATATTAATGGGCAGGATGTGGCGGATGCCCAAGGATGTTATAAACCACTCGCTTGATTCATGGAAAGTTGTTCAGATCGGAAACACTGTCTGAAGGTCAGAATACGTTTCTTTATTCATTAGCCTTTCAGTTTCGACAACTGCCATCAGAAGAGGCAGTGTATTAATGACAGCAGAGAGTGCATGGTAACAGTGTGAGGAAATGGACTCAAATCATAGTGACCTCGCTTCATATCATTTCCCTGAACTGAATCTATATTCTTTTTCAAATTTTCTTTTACCTTGCTATGAGATATTTTCCCACGTGTAACTTATCCTTTATCAGACTGATTGCTGGTTTGCTATCCATTTAAACGGACTGTCTGAAATACGGATGGCCTATTATAACTCAGGCCCATTTAGAATCTGCTCAGCTGGTACTAAGAAACCAGTAACATGAGTAAATCTGATGACGGTGTTCAATTATCTGCCAGCGGAATCCAAAGATAAATAAGGAAAATGTAGATACTATAAATTTAATTTGGCAATTAGTTGTATCCTTCTCTTTTATTAAGCAATCATTGAGATGTCACTGAGCGATGAAAGTCCCATTTAATGGTGGGCAAATTACATCTTGGAACATACATAGAACATAGAACAGGACAGCTCAGGAACAGGCCTTTTCGGCCCACGTTAAACCGATGCCGCGTTAAACCGATCTCATCCGCATGTACATGATCCATATCCTTCTATTCCCTGCCCTTCAATATGCCTGTCTAAAAGCCTCTGAAACTCCACTATCATATCAGCCTGCTCTGCCACTCCTTCATCATCCCCATATTCATCAACCTCTCACTGCCTGTCCTTCCTTTGAGGAATAACCTCCATTTACCATAACCTCCACATACTCATCGGCCCAGCCATTTTCTGACCTGCTGCTCTGGTTCCTACCGCCCCGCCATTCTAGTTTAAACCCTCCCAAGTAGCACTAGCGAACCTCCCTGCTAGTGTGTTGGTGCCCCTCCAGTTGAGGTGGAATCATTTTGTGTCTACCTTCGATTTAAACCAGCGTCTTGTACAGGTCACCTCTGCTCCAGGAGAGATCCCGAAGGTCCAAAAATCTGTATCCCTGTCCACTGCACAACTCCCCAGCCAAACATTCACGGTGTCCTAGGTAGACACAAAATGCTGGAGTAACTCAGCGGGGTCAGGCAGCATCTCTGGAGAGAAGGAATGGGTGATGTTTCCCACACGTGTTCTTTCCCACACGTTAACGTGTCCTATCCTCCGATTTCTACCCCCACTAGTATGTGGCACTGGTGGTAATCCAGAAATGACCACCTCGAAGTTCTGCATTTTAACCTTTGTGTAACTCCCTATATTTACTCTGTGCTACCTCATCCCTTTTCCTATCTATGTCATTTGTGGCCGCTCACCCACCCCTTTGAGAATGTTCTGCGGTCGCTCCGAGACATCTAGGACTCTGGCGCCAGGGAGGCAACAGACAACAGACCATTCATTGCTGCCAGATTGTTCCATGCCTGTCCCCCGAACTATCCGGTGACCTCTCACTATCACTCTGCCTGACTTCATCCTACCCTGCCTCAGATCCAGGGCCTGTGGCTCCAGGGTCTTCCAGCATCTCAGTTGTCCTAAGCAGTCCCCAACTGCGAGAGACCAAAAGAGGCTTCAAAAGGGACAAGTCTACGCAGCAGAGAGTTGCGACAAATCTGAAAAATAATGCTCATTATGTCAATGTCATCGACAGGTAGGATTTTCTGCAATGATTCACGCTCACAGCAAGAGTTGACAACAGCCTGAGCTGTCAGGCATTGATGAAAGGGCAGCATTGACAGGGTTTGTGTGGTAAAGCATTGAGAACTGAGGGGAAGGGGATCAAGGATCAAGGAAGAGGGAAAAGGACGACTGAAGGCAGAAGGGATCCCGAGAGTGACAAGGAAACGGTGTGGATGAGATGATGTTACTTTATGCATGTGTGTGCAGCCGAAGAGGGTCAATAGACAACAGACAATAGGTGAAGGAGTAGGCCATTCGTCCCTTCGAGCCAGCACCGCCATTCAATGTGATCATGGCTGATCATTCTCAATCAGTACCCCGTTCCTGCCTTCTCCCCATACCCCCTGACTCCGCTATCCTTAAGAGCTCTATCTAGCTCTCTCGTGAAAGCATTCAGAGAATTGGCCTCCACTGCCTTCTGAGGCAGAGAATTCCACAGATTTACAACTCTCTGACTGAAAATGTTTTTCCTCATCTCCGTTCTAAATGGCCTACCCTTTATTCTTAAACATAGCATCCATGTATGTTAGTGTGTGCATTTATAACCATGTGTGTGTGTATGCAGACACAGACACACATATATACAGTAGA
The DNA here is from genome assembly GCF_053455715.1 of Rhinoraja longicauda. Classification (NCBI taxonomy): domain Eukaryota; kingdom Metazoa; phylum Chordata; class Chondrichthyes; order Rajiformes; family Arhynchobatidae; genus Rhinoraja; species Rhinoraja longicauda. Next base: position 31,931,369 of record NC_135973.1, on the reverse strand, counting down.
TATATATGTGTGTGTGCGTACACATATACTGTGCAGTAGAGGCTGGTCTCCATATATCTTGGATCTCCATGTTATTTGACCTATGCCAGATTCCGTGGTGCATCAGCCACCCTCGTATTAAGGCCTCAGCATTGGAGTCGGAACATGTCATTCTCAACCCCAAAGAACTGTTTTTCAAGAAGAATGAGAAGATAATTTTGTTATTTTCCACTCTGTCCTGGATCTTTTGCCATTGAGGATATTGAAGATGATAAGGTTAGAAGATAGATTTGCTCGATGTCTCGTGTCATATTTTCCTATATTGATCTTGTTTTAGATGACATTTGGGCTTTTCAACTATTGTGCTCAAGATTACCTGCTGTTGAGACTCTTGGCAATACCTTGGCAGTTCTAGTCTAGTCTGTCCCCACATCTCCTTGTCTGTTCCCATCCCATCCTTCTCCATCAACTTTGGCTCACCCACACTTCATATCTCTTTCCACTGGAGGCTTTGATCATGCATCATGTCCATCCTTGTTGATCAAATTGGTCCCTTGATTCTCAAAGTCTCTTGTTCAAGATTCTCATCATTGTTGGTAAAATCCTTAATATCCTTCAAAACATCCTCCTGAACGGTCCATTGTCCATTCATTGTTCACTGTGGTTTTTGTGCATTCATCTGCGCAGTTACCCTGCAGTTGACAGCTTCATATCCAGCTGAAGAAGCCTCGTGCTCTAGAATTAGTTTTCATTTAGTTTAGCGATACAGCGTGGAAACAGGGCCTTTGGCCCACCGAGTACTCGAGCACTATCTCACACGAGGGACAATTTTACAATTTTTAACAAAGCCAATTCGTCTACAAACCTGTACATCTTTGGAGTGTGGGAAGAAATCAGAGCACCCAGGGAAAACTCACGTGGTCACGGGGAGAAGGTAAAAATCTGTACAGACAGCACGCCTACGTAGTCAGGATCGAACTCGGATCTCGGATACTGTAAGGCAGCAACTCTACCACTACGCCACTGTGCCGCCCAATTCTTTCCTCACCTCCTCCATCTCTTTTCCTTCCTGCTTTGATGTAAAGCTCTCCTTGAAAACCCATCTCTTTTATGAATGTTTTGGTAACCTTTCTTCATCTTGTCATTTTTATTTTGATTATTCCTCCATAAAGCATTACGGAATGTTTATATATTCTTGAGTTGCAGATCTGCATGTATCTCTTGCGCCCACACATCCATAGTGCACAAATTCACACAGAAGTCAAGATTCAAGATTGTTTCTTTGTTATATACACTGTTTATAAACTGGAACAACAGAATTCTTACTTGCTGCAGTTTTACAGATACTTTTGATGTAATAACAGGAAATGTAAATATAAAAATAAATTATGTGTTATTCTAAGTAAACTAAATCATTATCACAGGAGGAACGTGTCATGATACACAGTGCATTGCACCCTGCTGCTTATGGGGCTGCACATGGAGGACCAACAGCATATTAGGCAGGTGGTCATAATGTTTTGGCTCATCAGGTCATAATGTTTTGGCTGATCAGTGTATATATAAATGTGTGCATTTATATGTATGTGTGTGTGTGTATGTATGTGTATATATATATATTAACTGCAACTGTTTGCTCTTGTGAAGGTGGTGAACCACTTTCTTGCACTTCTGCAGTCTTTCTTGTGAAAGTCCTCACTCAACATAGTTGGGCATAAAATCCCAGGACTCAGATCCAGCGATGGTGAAGAAATTGGCAAAAATATTTCCCAATTCCAGATGCTGTCTGATGTGGAGGAAGTTCCACCTGGTTCTAGTCTTTCCTTTTTAGTGACACACATAGGTTTGGGAGATGCTGCTGAGCAGTTTGGACATGTACCCGCAGTGATGGTAAACACTACGGCTACTGGACCCAGATGGTGGAAGAATGAATGTTCGATATGTACCTCTTCTCTATTTCAGGTTATCCAGTTACACTGCAGTTTGTATTTGAGGAATTAAACAAAGCAGTAAACTGGGTCTGATTTGAAGAAGACGGGCTGTGAATCTGGTATGCTGGTTTGTTGTGTTTGGCGTTGAGCTTTGTGAGAGTTTTTGGTGTACTCATTCAGGCAAGTGATGTTCATGTTCCTGATGCCTCATAAAAGGTCTTTGTGTATAGAGAGGTGAGATACTGACCATGAACACCCAGCCTCTGACTGGGTATGGAAGCCTTACTATTTATGTGGCTGATTCAGTTATGATTATATTTCGTGACCCTGTTTTTAAATAATATTTTAAAGGTGCTACTGGAAAAATTGGGTATCCTTGAAAAAGCTGGACTCTTTTCATGGTAGATGATACCTCCAAAATAAACATTGGGCATTTGATGGAATACATTGTTTTTACGCAGCAGGAAGCAGAATAAACTCATCTCTCACTCGAACATAATGCACTCCAAACTCATTAACACCAGAAAGCATCACCAAGATCATAGAGATTTAAACTTGGCTGCCACTCTTTGATAAGCACTGTTACACTTAACTCTCACTTTCATATTCGTGCGTGGCATAAGTCCCATTTCCAAACATGTGAATAGATGCCAGTTATTCACAGGATTAAGTTGCAGTAATTTGTTTATCCACCGTTTGGTGCCTCGGATTGAACGTTGATCATTTTAAAATCAGACCCGATTTAGTGCTATGTTTATTTTCAAATACAATCTGCAATGTAACTGGAACGCATGAAATATAGAAGAGTTTGAAATGCATATTACCTTACCATATTTCAACACATATGGGTGATATAGAACATTGCAAATTAAACATTGCATATGAATACGCTGTTCTCCATATTTGTTTCCAACGTCAGCATTGCCAGCAATCCAGAAGAAGACATTGCAATATATCTTCTGTACACCTGTGCAAACACCATCCTTTTCATTACCTATCAAAACCCATTGGTTTCAAATATGTTCAATCATTAAGGAGTTCATGTCAATTAGTTTGTTGTGAGTTGGGAGGTGAGTTGGGAGGTGGTGTTTGGCCCAGGAGGATATACATGACTGAAAGCAATATACATTTGAATTTCATAATGCTGGCAGGAGATCGATAGGATCCTGGGGATGTGAAGTAATTGGCTAATATCGCTGTCCAGATAGTTTTTCTGGGTTTTCTGATAGGCTGCAAGGATATATGCTGAGAAATTAGGAGCATTTTATGGGAATTATTAAAATGTTTTATTCCAGTTTCATTTTTTTAAATCTTCAGCCTGAAGAAGGGTCTCGACCCGAAACGTCACCTGTTCCTTCTCTCCAGAGATTCTGCCTGTCCCACTGAGTTATTCCAGCATTTTGTGTCTATCTTCAGGTTTAAAAAAAAATCATTTACGGGATGTAGACATCACAGGGAAGACAGGGTTTTTGCTTACCCCGACTTGCCCCTATGAAAGGAACATGGGGCCCATTCTGAGCTACTCCATTCTTTCTGATAAAGGTCCTCCACTGTGCTGCTGAAACGGAAGTTCTTGGATTAAAACCCAGGAATGTAGGAGGAAAACAGTTCTCGTTCATCACTCGTTCTCAGGCTTCCGCTACTTTTTCTCGTCTTTCTAAGCAGCATCAGCTATGGGATTGGGTGGTGCAGCCAGAGTAACAATGCAAGTGACTGCAGTGCATTTTATCGATAGTATTGCATTGCAGCCAAGAAGCGTCAGAGGGCAGCACGGTGGTGCAGCGGTGGAGCTGCTGCCTTACAGCCCTTGCAGCACCAGAGACTCGGGCTCCATCCCGACTACGGGTGCTGTCTGTCCGTAGTTTGTACGTTCTGCCCGTGACCGCGTGGGGTTTCTCCGAGATTCTCGGTTACCTCCCAAAAGTAGGTGAATTGGCTTGGTATAAATTTAAAACATTGTCCCTAGTGTGCGTAGGATAGCATTGATGTGCGGGGATCGCTGGTCGGTGCGGACCCGCTGGGCCGAAGGGCCTGTTTCCGTGCTGTATCTCCAAACTAGACTAAACTAAACTAAAAAAAGGCCGTGAATGTTTAGGATGATTGATAAGAGGCCAGTTGAGCACGTTACCTTCTCCTGAAGGGTGACTAGTCTGTGGATCAGTTTCCTTAATTTCATTACCAGTCCCAAGTGTTCATGAAATGTACTGTGTACGGTCAGCTTGGCTGGGAGCCAAAGTTGAGTGAGTTTTGGTGCTTAGGTCAAAGCCACAGTTTCTGCTTTAGCTTAGTAATTTTGACACAACTAAGCGGCTGGCTGGGCCACTTCAGAATCAGTGACATAGAAACATAGAAAATAGGTGCAGGTGTAGGCCATTCGGCCCTTCGAGCCTGCACCGCCATTCAATATGATCATGGCTGATCATCCAGCTCAGTAACCTGTACCTGCCTTCTCTCCATACCCCCTGATCCCTTTAGCCACAAGGGCCACATCTAACTCCCTCTTAAATATAGCCAATGAACTGGCCTCAACTACCCTCTGTGGCAGAGAATTCGACAGACTCACCACTCTCTGTGTGAAGAAATGTTTTCTCATCTCGGTCCTAAAAGACTTCCCCCTTATCCTTAAGCTGTGACTTCCCCAACATCGGGAACAATCTTCCCGCATCTAGCCTCTCCAACCCCTTAAGAATTTTATATGTTTCTATAAGATCCCCCCTCAGTCTTCTAAATTCCAGCGAGTACAAGCCTAGTCTATCCAGTCTTTCTTCATATGAAAGTCCCGCCATCCCAGGGATCAATCTGGTGAACCTTCTCTGTACTCCCTCTGAGGCTAGAATGTCTTTCCTCAGATTAGGAGACCAAAACTGTACGCAATACTCCAGGTGCGGTCTCACCAAGGCCCTGTCCATGACTGTAGGCTTTGAGTCAGCATCAACCAGGACGGAAAGGGCTCCTTCCCTATTAAATAATAGAAATATTAAACATAAGAAAAACATAATTAAGAAATATTAAACATAAGCCAGTGGTTTCAAGGTTACCGTTAACTGAGACAGTTCCAGTTGCTTCATTAATTTAATGTAAATTTTCCATCTGTCATCATTTGTGGCCGCTTCCTTGTCTAATTAAGTGTCACACTGCTGTTCCCATTGCTACTCTGAGCCATTTAGTTCAATCAAACCCGCACGTTTTTCCAACCCCCACACCTTTTCACTGAAATAATTACCAGTTAACGTTTTCTCTGATGTATTTAAGTTAAGATTCCCCAACTATCAAAAGTATAGTAATAGTTTCAGTTAGAAGGCTTTTGCCCTTTGCTGTGACCAAGCATAACTATGAAATTAGTGAAATTATGTAAAATGGCCACGTCATATTGGCAAGCAATTTCACCTCTCCTCTGAGTTTTATTCCCAGGATGGCAAACAAGTTTTTCCTGATCTTTTTACAGCTTTCTTGATCTGTTTATCACAATGGAATGGTGTTGAAGAAGCACAATTCACACAGTGGGGAACAAAAGATAGAAAAGTGGAGTATATTTTACTACTGAAGGTTAAACGGTGTTGGTGTTCAGAGGGACTTGAGTGACCTTGCACATGAATCACTGAAATTTAACATGTAGCATTTAGTAAGGCAAAGGGTTTGCTGGTCTTTACTGCAAAAGGATTTGAACCAAAGTGCCTGGTTGCTTTGTTCATATTATATAGAGTCTTGGTTAGACTACATCTGCAGTATTGTGTGCAGTTGTGGTTTCCCTACTTTAATAAAGATATACTTGTGACTTTTTAGATTTTTAGATTTGGAGATACAGCGCGGAAACAGGCCCTTCGGCCCACCGAGTCCGCGCCGCCCAGCGATCCCCGCACACTAACACTATCCTACATACACTAGGGACAATTTTTACATTTACCCAGTCAATTAACCTACATACCTGTACGTCTTTGGAGTGTGGGAGGAAACCGAAGATCTCGGAGAAAACCTACGCAGGTCACCGGGAGAACGTACAAACTCCGTACAGACGGCGCCCGTAGTCAGGATCGAACCTGAGTCTCCGGCGCTGCATTCGCTGTAAGGCAGCAACTCTACTGCTGCGCCACCGTGCCGTAAATAGTGGGAGTGCAGCAAAGATTCACCAGATTGATTCCTGCAATGTTAGTCATTTGAGGGGAGATAAAGCAGATTAGGGCCAGTGCTTCCTTGAATTTAGAAAAATGAGAGATGATCTCATGGAAACATATCATGTTCTTAGGGGGCTTGATAGAATCGGTGAGGAGATGATGTGTCCTCTATCTAGGGAGTTGTGAACCAAGGGTCGCAGTTTCAAAATAAGGGAACAGCATTTATGTCTGAAATGAGGAAGAATTCCTTCATCCAGAGGGCAGTGAATCCTTGGAAGTCTAAACCAAAGAGGACTTTGTCAAATCTCAAGGAGAATGGTCAGGAAGACGGGAGTCAAGCAGTGCCCATCGTGGCCTGGAATTACATTGTGATCCCTGGAAAAGTACCACAGTGTCTCTCTCCATAAGATTTGTTTTTCTCTCTGTTACCTTTTTGTTACAATCCTGCAATGGTCCTGTTAAAGATTGCTGAATTGGCTATTTCAGGCTTTTGAAAACTGACTGCATCACACAAATTTTTGGTAACTTATCCTGACATTGCCATCAATAGCCCATTGTCAAATTTTGTTTAATAACACTCTTTTGAAGCACCACAGAATATTTCATTACATAAATGATGTTTCAGTGCAAATTTCAGTTGTAATCCCGATACTGTTAAAGCGTTATCTCTGAAATGTCTTTCCATAACATATCATTAAAAATTAAGGGGGTAGAATTAATCTTTGGTGACTGGTACTGAACTCATAGAGGAATATTGGCCATCATTTAAGCTCAGCTTTACATATTTATTTGAGTTATTGACACCTAAATGTGCAGAGATGCAAACAACCGTGGCTGATGTCTTACATGTGATTGTCATTATTGATGATGCAGAAATTTCTGACCCTCTTGTCTGTTAGATGCTGATCTTAAATTTGTATGGGTTAGTGGACAACTGAATGACCAATGATCCCCTAAAGACATGCACCATAGGGCCAATTGCACAAAAATCAAAGCAATAACATTCAGTGTGAAGAATCCAAATGATTAAATTGAAATTATTTAAAACAATCAGTTAGGTTACCAAACTATTCTCCTGTATTCAGACTCCAGTTTTCCAGTGCTATTGATTTAAATTGGTCACTATTTAAGAGTAAAATCTCTGGCTGTTTCTCCATCTAAGTCTTCTTCTTGCGTTTGAGGCAGCAGAAATTATGTCACGCCCTCCAGGCGCTGTAGCCAGTGCAACGTGCTGTTGTCGAGGGCTGTGAGGTCTACCCCTCCACCAGGGGGACGGAGGACAGTGCAGTCGAAAATGCCGTGCTGCGCTGTTTGCTGGTCTGCTCCACACACGCAGGCTGCTGATGGACGCAACCCCCAACGATGCATGTTGGCGTTGTGCGGCCCCTGTGCGGAGCCGGTTCAGGGCGACCCACTCTTTGCGGGGCGTGTCCGAGCCGGGTGGGGCTGTGGTGTTCGGTGTGACAGTGAATTGAGGAGGTGGCGATGTCTGTTCCCAGCTGGTTCTCCATGCTCCCAGTATGTTGAAACCGGAGCCACAGAGGGTCGCTGCATGATGGGAGAAAGGGTGACGAGACGACAGGCGTTGAGGTCCCAGTTGCTGTGAATCCTGGGCGAGGTGGTGCAAAGGATGTTTGGCGTCCGGTGGGGCCTTGCATACCAGCCTATGAGTGAAGAACTCTCTGCGAAGCTTGGCGGGTGCGATACCTGCGAGCACCGGCAGGAGATCCGTCGGAGTAGGGCATAGGCAGCCAGTGATGATCCGCATGGTGTCGTTGACATCCGTCTAAGTGTAACGGTACAGCTTCATAAATTAGACTCAGAGTGGTGCAGTAGAAGGGGAATATATAGCTAGTAATCTGTCCCACATGAAATGAATGGGACATTCACTTGCACTTGCAAAGCTATCATCCTCCATACATTTGTCAGGCTGAGGAATTACTTTACAAGCTAAGTATGCATATTCAAACTCAATTTTTAAAATATATCACTACTGCATAAACTAGAGAGCAGACATGCAACTACAGGAGATACCACACCTGTCCTTTCACCTTTTCCCTTCCCACCATCCAAGGACCCAAACAGATTTTTCAGGTGAATCACTGATTTGTTTGAGCTACTTCCAGTTTGTGTACTGCATTCGGTGTGCACAGTGTGCTCTCCTCTACACTGGAGAAACTAAATGTAGGTTCAATGATTGCTTTGTGGAGAACCTATGTTCAATCCATAGGAGTGACCCTGAGCTTCTGGTTGCCTGCAACTTTAATTTACCATCCCACTCCCACTCTGATCTTTCTGTTTGTGGTCTCCTGCACTGTAACAACGAGGCTCACCAAAATAACACTTCATATTCTGTCCAGTTATGTTGCAGTCTTCCAGGCTCCATATTGAATTCAGTCATGCTGCAATCTTCCGGACTCCATCTTGAATTCAGTCATGCTGCAATCTTCCGGACTCCAACTTGAATTCAGTCATGCTGCAATCTTCCGGACTCCCATCTTGAATTCAGTCATGCTGCAATCTTCCAGACTCCATATTGAATTCTGTGTAAGAAGGCACTGCAGATGTTGGTTTTAAACCGAAGATAGGCACAAAAAGCTGGAGTAACTCAGTGGGACAGGCAGCATCTCTGGAGAGAAGAAATGGGTGACGTTTCGGGTCGAGACTCTTCTTCAGACCGGTTAGGGATAATGGAAATTAGAGTTATAGACGGTGATGTGGAGAGACAAAGAACAATGAATGAAAGATGTGCAAAAAGGTAACGATGATAAAGGAAACAGGCCATTGTAAGCTGTTTGTAGGGTGAAAATGAGAAGCCAGTGTGAGTTGGGTGGGGGAGGGATAGAGAGAGAAAGAATGCCGGGGTTACCTGAAGTGAGAGAAATCAATATTAATACCGCTGGGTTGTAAGCTGCCCAAGCGAAATATGAGATGCTGTTCCTCCAATGTGCGTTTAGCCTCACTCTGACAATGGAGGAGACTGAGGACAGAAAGATCAGTGTAGGAATGGGAAGGAGAATTAAAGTCTCCAGCAACCGGGAGATCAGGTTGGTTCATGTGGGCTGAGCGAAGGTGTTCGGCGAAACGATCGCCCAGTCTGCGTTTGGTCTCGTCGATGTATAAGAGTCCACGTCTTGAACAACGGGAACAGTGGATGAGGTTGGAGGAGGTGCAAGTGAACCTCTGCCTAACCTGAAAGGACTGTCGGGACAGAGTTGAGCGAGGAGGTGTAGCGACACCTTCTGCGGTTGCAGGGGAAGGTACCTGGGGAGGGGGTGTTTTGGGTGGGAAGGGATGAGTTAACCGGGGAGTTGTGGAGGGAACGGTCTCTGCGGAAGGCGGAAAAGGGTGGAGATGGGAAAATGTGGCTAGTGGTGGGATCCCGTTGGAGGTGGTGGAAATTTTCCAAGGATTATGTGTTGTATGCGACGGCTGATGGGGTAAGGACTGGGGGGACTCTGTCTCTGTTGCGACGAGGGGGAGGGGGAGGGGGAGCAAGGGCGGAAGTGCAGGTTACCGAGGACCCCCGTTCCCTAAAGAATGAGGACATCTCGGATGTATTGAATTCAGTCAAGTTGCAATCGTCCAGACTCCATATTGAATTCAGTCATGTTGCAATCTTCCGGTATAAGGGCGGCACGGTGGCGCAGCGGTAGAGTTGCTGCCTCACAGCGAATGCAGCGCCGGAGACTCAGGTTCGATCCTGACTACGGGCGCCATCTGTACGGAGTTTGTACGTTCTCCCCATGACCTGCATGGGTTTTCTCCGAGATCTTCGGTTTCCTCCCACACTCCAAAGACGTACAGGTATGTAGGTTAATTGACTGGGTAAATGTAAAAATTGTCCCTTGTGGGTGTAGTATAGTGTTAATGTGCGGGGATCGCTGGGCGGCGCGGACTCGGTGGGCCGAAGGGCCTGTTTCCACGCTGTATCTCTAAATCTAAATCTAAAAAAAAACTAGCCATTTTTTTCCAGTAATCCATCTATGATTTTGGCTCTTTTTTGGTCTCTTCCTACCAGTATAGCCAGAACATCGGCAAATAAACAAATCCGATACCTTAATATAAAGAACAATACTAAACGAGTTCATTTTTGTGGTTAGGAATTTGCTTTCTAGACAGTTGCCTCAGTGCATTTGCATTTCTTGTCTGATCTAACCAAAATTAGCATTAACATTTAAAATGAAAAGTAAGGGTCTTGTCAGTCTGGAGAGATTTGCTTGTTGGAAATGAGCTGTTTCATTCATTTACATTGATCAGAATTCATTGGGTGCACTGAGAAGCATTAAATGCCTGGAGTCATTAAGCACTTCTAAATCAGATCTAGTACATTAAGATGAAAAGGAAGGTTTCATCTACAGTGCATTTCCCTAAAGAATGTCTCAATTGCAGCTTTAGATAAACATGCTTTATTTCACAAAATTATAAATTTTACATCTCCCAGACTTGGCACTCTGAGACATATGAAGTAGTTAACAAACTAGAGAGATATTTATGCTGTAGACCTTCGGAAATTGGATTGAAACAGTCTTCAATTTGTGCTTAATTTGATGTACATTCTAACCATTAAAGGTTATTACTAAACCTAAAGCAACCGAGTTCTGCATTTATTTTAATTATGTACACTCAGAAAGATGGATATTGAAGAGATATTGGTTTAGCAGTTGTAATATGCATTCAAATGCAAGTTAAATGGTTTTGTGAGTGGGACACCACAAGTATAATGTGAGGCTACCCAAAGGAACTGTGCATAGTAAACTTGCACAACGGCCTTTATCTCCCAGAAGGGACAAAATTAAGATTCTGGAGTGATTATGTAGGAGACCTGGTTGGGGGGTGCATTTGGAAGATAGGGAAGGTGGTGAGGAGAAGATCATAGTGTGTGTGAAAACTAGAGAGAAGGCAGATGTCATGTATCTATACATGATACATGTATATCATGTATCCATCTATATACTAAATCTCTCGTTTGTTTGTTTGTTTGTTCCTGAACTACAGCCAAAACGGTACACGATAGCCCAACAATTTTAGGCCCACCTTACTCACCGTTGTCCCTTTGGTGCTAATGGAAGAAGTTTCATTGAAATCGGTGTTATATTTTTAAAGTTATTCATATTTTAAAGCTTAAATCTATCTCCTAGGGAGGGAGGGGGTGGAGGGAGGGGGGAGGAGGGAGAATAAGGGGGGTTGAGGGGGATGGAGTGGGAGGAGGGGAAGAGGGAGGGTGTGGGAGGGGAGGGATGGGGGAGTGGGGAGAGGGGAGGAGAGGGTGCTGCACCAATGCAGGAGGTGTTTGGGCCCAACGGGTCCACTTGGTCTAGTACACTGTAAATGGCTCGATTGGAATCATGTATCATCTTTCTGCTGACTGGATAGCAGGCAACAAAAGCTTTTCACTGTACCTCGGCACACGTGACAATCACCTAAACTGAACTGAACTAAATTGAACTGATGTGGATCTGCAGGGAGACATATTCGGAGTTGGTTGGGAGATGATTAGAGGAGGTTTTGATGGTATTCACGAGCAATAAAACCTGAAAGCAGCATCTACCTGGAAGAAGGATGCTTCAGAAATCCTTAAAAGGGTCCGATGTCGCTGGGACCCAACATCTGAGTAAACAAGAGGATAACCAGGGAGGAGGTGGGACCGCTCAAGGATAAAGGAGTGAATTTGTGCTCGGAGTCGGAGGACAAAGTGAAGATACTAAACAAGTACTTTTCTCCTGTATTCACCACGTAGAAGGATGTAGAAGACAGTGAGATCGGTGTAGAGAAGGCTAACGTGCAAGGGCAGTTTAAAACCAAGAAGAAGGTGTTTTGGGGGGCTCATGTAAAGCATTCAGGTGCATAATTCCCCAGGGCCTGATGGGATCTATCCCTGCTCATTAAGGGAGGCAAGAGAGGGAATTGCAGGAGTCTTGATGAAGATCTTTGCATCTTCTCTAGCCACAAGTGAGGAGTTGCAGGAGTGGAGGCTAGCCAGTGTTGTTTATTTGTTGTTTTATGAGGGAAGTAGAAAGAATCTAGTCTGAGGTGCCTCATGTCAGTGATAAGAAACTCTTGGAGAAGATTCTTTAGGATAGGATTTACCCCCATTTGGAATATGGTCAGCCTGGCATTGTACACGACAGATTATGTTTTACTTGATTGAGTTTTGGAGGAGTTCATGAAGGTGATCATTAAGGGTAGGGTGGTGGATGTTGTTTATATGGATGTTAGTAAAGTGTTTCATAAAGCCTCCCATGGTAGGATGATCAGAAAGTTAAGAAGCACGGGATTCACAGTGACTTGGTCATACGGATTCAACACTGGCTTACTCATGGAAGCCAGAAGGTTGTGGTGGAAGGACGTTACTCAGGCTGGATGTCTGTGACCAGCAGAGTTCCGCAGGGACCTCTGTTGTTTGTGATATATATAAATGACTTGGATGAAAATATAGATTAGTTGATTGTTGGAGTCATTTTATTTTTAAAATCAAAAAATACTTTATTCAAGAAATAAATATACACAAAACATGTTCCTTCCAAAACTCCATCCGATGTTCTCGGAGGCTATACATACATTCAATACAGATATTCAATGCAAAAACTATACAAAATTAACCACCACCATTTCCACTCATGTGGCCCACTGGCGTGGAACCCCTTCCCTTATTTGGAGGGGCATCTCCACCACACCCTGCCCCCCCCCCAAATAGGCAGCGGAAGGACCCTAGATTGTGGCCCTCCGGACTGTGAGGAAGACCATCAAAGTGGTGGGATATGGATCAGCTACAGAAACGGTGGAAGAAGTGACAGAGGATGGTTTGTCTGAGCAAGGAAGTGTGAGTTGCTGCACTTTGGGAGATTGAACATAAGCGTAAAGTATACAGTTAATGACAAGACCCGTAACAGCATTAACAATGTACAGAAGGTAACACAAGTAGACAGCAGTAAAGAAGACAAGAATGGTATGCTTGCCTTCATTGGTCGGGGCTTTGAATATAAGAGTCAGGAAGTCATAACGTATCTTTATATGTCTTTGGTCAGGCCGCATTTGGAGTATTGCATGCAGTTCTGGTCGTCTCATTACAGGAAGGATGAGGGGGTTTGGGGAAGGCACAGAATGCTGTTCAGATTAGATGGTATTAGCTGCACGGAGAGGTTGAACAGGCTCAGATTGTTTTCTCTGAGGCTGAGGGGAGACCAGATAGAAGTATGTAAAATTGTAAAAGGCATAGATAAGGTAGACATCTTTTCCCAAGATGGAAATGTCAAAGCCGAAAGGGCATAGCTCTAGGTGAGAGGGGCAAAATTTAACGGAGATGTGCAGGGCGTTTTTTACTAGAATGCACTCCCAGGGGTGGTAGCGTAGGCCAAAGATACTAGAGGGACAAGATGGACTACTCCATTGAAATCGCATATACTGGTCTGCCATTTTAGTAGTAAAACCCACCGTTCGCTATGCCTCTCGCAGTGTAATCAGTGTTTTAGGGGAACAGTATGTGTGATGATACCATTAAAATGCAGAATATATCTCATCTATCAATTCACAGATTTTTGTTATTTTTCTTTTAAAATGTTTCTACTAAAATGGCACCACAACGTACTACGTTTTTTAGGGTCGAGTGGTCTATCTTGCTCCTCTAGTATCTTTGGTGTAGGCAGATAAGATGGTGGCATTTAAGAGGCTTTTAGATAGCCACATAGATGGGAATGGAGGGATATGGATCACCTCACCTCACATCCGGAATCTTGGAATCATCCTTGATCAAACCCTCTCCTTCGACAAACACATCAAACACATCACAAAGACAGCCTTCTTCCACCTCAAAAACATTGCCCGTCTCCGTCCATCCCTCTCCTCCACAGCTGCAGAAACCCTCATCCACGCCTTCATCACCTCCCGTCTGGACTACTGCAACAGCCTCCTCTATGGCGCACCCTCAAAAATCATCAATAAACTTCAATACATTCAAAACTCCGCTGCCCGTCTGCTCACACACACCTCGATCCGTGACCATATCACCCCCGTACTTTATAAACTCCACTGGCTCCCCATCCCCCAGAGAATCCAGTACAAAATCCTCCTCATAACCTACAAAGCCCTCCATAACCTGGCCCCATCCTACCTGACCGACCTCCTCCACAGGCACACTCCCGCCTGCACCCTCCGCTCTGCCACTGCCAATCTCCTATTCCCCCCACATCCGGACTAAACTCAGATCCTGGGGGGACAGGGCTTTCTCCATCGCTGCTCCCACCCTATGGAACTCACTACCCCAAACCGTTAGAGACTCCTCCACACTCACCACATTCAAAACATCGCTGAAGTCTCACCTGTTCAGTACTGCCTTCAACCACTGAAGGTCACCTCACCTTCTGTCTCCTTTCTCTGTTCATTTATTTATTTACTTATTTATCTATTTATTCATTTCCCTATGTTCTCAAAATCTCTGTAAAGCGTCTTTGAGTATATGAAAAGCGCTATATAAATAAAATGTATTATTATTATTATTATTATATGCAGGCAGATGAGATTAGTTTATCTTGGTTAGGAATAAAACTGCAGATGCTGGTTAACATTGAAGGTAGACACAAATTCTAGAGTAACTCAGCTGGTCAGGCAGCATCTCGGGAGAGAAGAAATGGGTGACGTTTCGGGTCTAGACCGAAACATCACCCATTCCTTCTCTCCCGAGATGCTGCCTGACCCGCTGAGTTACTCCAGCATTATGTGTCGACCTTCGATTTTAGTTTATCTCGGCATCATGTTTGGCACAGTAATTGTGGGCCGAAGGGCCTGTTCCTGTGCTATACTTTTCTATGTTCTATCTGTGGGTGTAGCATCACCAGATGGCAAGCAGCTGTGCACGAATGTGATTCATCTCCACCTTCACATCCACAATTAGGAATGGGAGTTTCTATTCATTAAATGAATGAATAATGCTGAACACTGCGGCAGATTCCATCCCTCTGCTTCACGTCTGCTTTAATGATCAAGGTGAATGCTTAGTGCCCTCTGTGTGAACATGGTTCAAAATAATGAAAGCAAGTATCTGAAGTGCAAAGAGTCAGGTCTTCGTTTTGCTAAATATTTCATGACAAAGCACATAAAAGTGCTATGCCAAGTAATAGAATTTCTCAGTCATTTTAAAGAAATATAACATTCTTAATGGTTACTAATAAACAAATGTTTGACTTACATTGAACTCTATCAAAGCTGGATTCTTTTCTGTTACCATGTTTTTTAAATGGGTAATCCAGTTCAGTTTGCAAATGCACATTATTTTGCTAAATATTTCATGACAAAGCACATAAAAGTGTTATGCCAAGTAATAGAATTTGTCTGTCATTTTAAAGAAATATAACATTCTTAATGGTTACTAATAAACAAATGTTTGACTTACATTGAACTCTATCAAAGCTGGATTCTTTTCTGTTACCATGTTTTTTAAATGGGTAATCCAGTTCAGTTTGCAAATGCACATTATTTTGCTAGTAATCATAAAGTCATAAGGTCAAAAGTGATAGGAGCAGAATTAGGCCATTCGGCCCATCAAGTCTACTCCGCCATTCAATCATGGCCAATCTATCTCTACCTCCTAACCCCATTCTCCTGCCTTCTCCCCATAACCCCTGACACCCGCATTAATCAAGAATATATCTATCTCTGCCTAAAAATTATCAATTGACTTGACCTCCACAGCCTTCTGTGGCTAAGAATTCCACAGATTTACCACCCTCTGACGAAAGGAATTCTTCCTCATCTCCTTCCTAAAGGAACGTCCTTTAATTCTGAGGCTATGACCTAATCCTAGACTCTCCCACTAGTGGAAACATTCTTTCCACATCCACTCTCTCCAAGCCTCTCACTATTCGATACATTTCAATGAGGTCCCCTTCATTTTTCTGAACTCCAGCTAGTACAGGCCTAGTGTCGTCAAACACTCATCATATGTTAACTCATTCTTTCCTGGGATCATTCTTGTAAGCCTCCTCTGGACCCTCTCCAGAGCCAGCACATCCTTCCTCAGATATGGTGCCCAAAATTGCTCACAATAAAGGTTGGTAATGGTTAGATATAATACACAAAGAGTAAACAGCTGTAAATTCATGACTGGACTTTTCTGATAAGACCTAGTCATCCCTTCTCCCGGAGATATAAAAAGTGAAGAGAGTCCAATGACGAGGAATATAACAACATCAGCAACCTCTAGCTTGAAGATGGACAAAAGATTTTGTACATACAGGAACACCACCACCTGCACATTCCGTGCCAGCTCACACATCTTCCACACGCGGACATTTTTCAACCATGCTTTCAACATTGTTGGAGGCACAAGAGGCTGCAGATGCTGGAACCAGCAGCAAAAAAGGAGAACTCAGTGGGCAGGTGGCATCTCATAGTCCTACAGTGCGGAAAACAGGTCCTAACGTCCCAACTTGCCCACACTGACCAACATGCCCCATCTACACTAGTCCCACCTGCCTGCATTTACCCCATATCCCTCTAAACATATCCTATCCAAACATCTCTAAATATTGCTTAAACATCATGATATTGCTTAAGTTCCTGCCTCAACTACCTCCTTCGACAGCTCTTCACATGCACCCGCCACCCTTTGTGTAAAAAAAGTTACCCCTCAGGCTCCTATTAAATCTTTCCTTCCTCACCTTAAACCTATGTCCTCTGGTTCTCGATTCCCCTACTCTGGGCAAGAGATTCTATGCGTTTACCCAATCTAATTCTCTCATGATTTTGTACACCTCTATAAGATCCCCCCTCATTCTCCTGCGCTCCAAGGATTAAAATCCTAGCCTGCTCAACCTCTCCCTATAGCTCAGACTCTCAAGTCCTGGCAACATCCTCGTAAATCTGTGTAGGGAAATGGACGGTCAACATTTTGAGTCAAGACACTTCATCTAGACTGGGAAGATATGTGATATCATAGCTGGGAGGCCTGAAAACAGTGTTGGAAGTCATGTGGGTCAAAATGGCTGAAGATAAGGCATGAGAAAGGACAAGTGGCTCTGGGAACGAGGATATGGTCAGAGTTGGAGAACATACAGGGAGAGCAATGGGAGAGGGCGTCACCGAACCCTGTTTAAGAGTGTAGGAAACGTCTTCAGAGAGCAGTAAAGTGGAGTCATAAGAGACTGCAGATGCTGGAATCTGTTGCAAAAAACAAGCCGAGCAGCTGGAGGAAAGTGGACAATCCGTGAAGGGAAATGGACAGTCGACCTCCAGCTCAGTCCGCCTAAACCTACCTGATCTCTCCCTCCCACTCCCATACTGACCTTTCTGTCCTGGGCCTCCTCCACTGTCAGAGTGAGGCACAACGCAAATTGGAGGAACAGCACCTCATATTTCACTTGGGCAGCTTACAGCCCAGTGGTATGAATATTGACTTCTTTAACTTCAAGTAACCTTTACAGTCCCTCTCGCTCCATCTCTCCCCTTCCTAGTTCTCTGACCAGTCTGACTGTCCTCCTGATTAAATTTTATCTTTGTATGCTGCGTTGTCATCTTCCCCTAGCTAACAACAATCCATTCTATTTTCCTTAAACTTTGTTCCCTTTGATGTCTCGTTTTCACACCTTACACTTCCTTATCTCTGCGTCTCCCTCTTCCCTGACTCTCAGTCAGAAGAAGGGTCTAGACCCAAAACGTCACCCATTCCTTCTGCTCAGAGATGCTGCCTGCCCCGCTGAGTTACTCCAGCATTTTGTGTCTATCTAAGGCGGAAACCAGCATCTGCACTTCCTTATTCACAAAATGCTGGAGTAACTCAGCAGGCCAGGCAGCATCTCAGGAGAGAAGGAATGGGTGACATTTCGGGTCGAGACCCTTCTTCAGACTGGAATCTGCAGTTCCTTCCTACACAGTCGACATATCAGGTCAAGTTAGTCTTCATCATTGCTGGATCTAATTCTTGGGACCTCCTTCCTACTGCACTGTGGGAGAACCTTCACCAGAAGGACTCCATGGGTCACCAGCAGCTTCTTGAAAGTAATCAGACAACAAATGCTGACCTTGTCAATAATGCCCTGAAATAGGAAAAGAAAAAGAAGTTCCTTTCTAAAATAACACACAGTCTGTGAATGACTTTGAGGAAGGTAGTAGAAAGGAAGCATTCTTGTCCGCCTGTATCTTGCACCTGCATAGTTGATGCCTTTGCATTCTGTTACCCTGCATTGTTCTGCGTAATGGATTGTTCTTGCAGATGCTGCAGTAAAGCGGCAGGTTACACAGGGGATGTGCTGACACTCCACTAATGCTCTTTCATATCTTCCTGACCCCAACCATGTGTTGTTAATAACTGCCGAGCACCATGAGCTGTTTCCTTTTCCTGGTCAATCTGCTTCTTGACGTGGAATTCTGATAAATTATTGGTTTTACTGGAGTGGATCTTAAATGTGCTCTGCATGGCTATCAAGTGTTTTTCAAACACTGATGGCAGAAATGACTTGTTTCCCTGCCCCTGTTTCCGTATCGTACATTTTCGGTATCCAAGCAGACCGAAGGGCACTTTGCACCTAATATATTGCTGGGTATTCTCTGCACTTGATGATTAATGAGATGCAGAGAGCTTTTCTAATAATACTCCCCTCCTGTCCCTCTGCAGAGTTGCTTAATATTCACAGTTGCCACCAATCCCCTTTTCACCAAAAACATAAGCACACATTCACAGCTGTTTTGATCCTCAGGCATGTTTGCTAAAGAAATTGCTCTGAAACCTATTCATCAGATCTCTTGAAAGCAATTGATTATAAATTCGAGTTAACTAACATATACATATATAAAATAGTAAATGCCAGCAATTTCTCTGTGTCTTCTACTTGCAGTGGCAATCTGGATCGTCCTGGTAACCATTTCAATTCCCCTTTCCTTTCCCACATGGATATAGAGTACTGATCCTATGTCTCCTTCGTTGCGAGGGTGAGGCCCAATGCAAACTAGAGGAACAGCTCCTCATATTCTGCCTGGGCAGTCTACAACCCAACGGCATGAAAATTACTTGAATTTCAGGTAACCCACAACCCCTCTGTCATTTTCGCTCACCTCCTATCTAGTGTGATCCTCTCACACACACCCTTCTCCTTTCAACACCCCTTATCCCCCTATTATCCTTTTTTAAATTCCTTCCCACCTACTCCTTCTGCTCAAAACCCAAACTCTTCCCCCACGAGTTCTCATCATCCCCCCTTCCTCTGATGTTGCCATCTGCCACATTACTCCATACTTGGTTCCACTCTTCACTTTCCTTCCTTATCAGATTCCAGAATTTGCAGCTATTTGTTCTCCAGTTCTTATCTCCCATCCTCTGTGCCATCTCCATCCTTCCCTCCCTGACATGCCCCTTGTCTGCCAAGAACCCCCTGCTCACCTGTATCCTCCTATCACTTGCTAGCTCTTGCCCCAACAGCCCCCCTCCCCCCCCCCCCCTCCCCACCTCTTTATATTGGCTACTTCATCTCTTTAGGTCCAGATGAAGGGTCTCTACTTGAAATGTCATCTGTCCATTTCCCACCACAGATGTTGCTCAACCCGCTGAGTTCCTCCAGCAGTTTTCCCGTTTTCAACGTCTGTAGAACCAAAGAATTCATTGTTTTTCTTTGGAAGAGGAAGGACAAGGATCCAGACACCTGTCTTCATCACTGAGTCGGAGGTGGAGGGAGTCAACAACATCAAGTTCCTGGGCGTACATATCCCAGATGATCTGCCCTGAACCCAGCACATCGATGCAATCAGAAAGAAAGTTCATCAACACCCCTATTTCCTTAGAAGACTGAGGAGATTCTGTATGTTTAGTTTAGTTTGTAGTTTAGTTTAGTTTAGAGATATAGCACGGAAACAGACCCTTTGGCCTACCGAGTCTGCACCGTCCAGCGAGCTCCCTACGTGAAGACTATCCTATACACACTTTGGACAATTTACAATGATAACAAGCCAATTAACCTACAAATCTACGAACCTGTATGTCTTTGGAGTGTGTGCGCAAACCGAAGATCCCTGAAAAAACCCACGGGGAGAACGTACAACTCCGCACAGACAGCACCTGTAGTCAGGATCGAACCCACATCTCTGACGCTGTAAGGCAGCAACTCAACCGTTGCTCCAGATTCCAGCCTCTGCAGTCTATTGTGGCTCCATCTCAGTGTCAATATTATGTATATACTAAAACTCTCGTTTGTTTGTTTGTTTGTTCTTGAGCTACAGCCAAAACGGTACACGATAGCGCGACAATTTTAGGCCCTCCTTACTCACCGTCGTCCCTTTGGTGCTAATGGAAGAAGTTTCATTCAAATCGGTGTTATCATTTTAAAGTTATTCACATTTTAAAGTTTAAATCTATCTCCTAGGGAGGGAGGGGAAGGGAGGGAGGGGAAGGGAGGGAGGGGATAAGAGGGGTTGAGGGGAAAGGGGGGAGGGGAAGGGGGAGGGGGAGGGGAAGGAGAGGGGGAGGGGGGTATAGGGGAGGGGGGGGGAGGAGAGGGGAAGGAGAGGGGGAGGGGGGTATAGGGGAGGGGGGGTGCTGCACCAATGCAGAAGAGGTTTGGGTCCAACTTGGTCTGGTAATCTATTAAATAGATAGTTCTTTATTTGGGGGAAAGAATAGAATTGGCTTTCATGTTTTCAATTAAAGTTAAAAAGGTGGAGGATTAACTGTAGTAACTACAGACCAGTTTTTAACTTAATGGAAAGAAAAATTCTGGAAACAATAATCAGGTATGGAATTAGCAGTAATTTGGACAAGTATAGTTTAATTTGAAAAAAACAGCAAAGGAAATCCTGTCCAAATAACTTTTTTTAGTAACTGAGAGAACAGATGAAGGAAATGCTGCTGATGTACAAATGGATTTCCAAAAGGCATTTGATAGTGTACCAGCTTGTCACTGATACTGAAGTACATGGAATAAACGTTCGGGGAGCAGCATGAGTAGAACATTGAATAGGTGAGAGGGACTACAGTAAAATTCTGCTTTCTGTTTGTTTGTAAATGATGGGAGTTTGGCATCTGGCTCATTAGATGCTGATTCCCATGCTTCCATTAACATACCAGGGCCCTGACTTGTCCGTTCCCTTTAACACGCTGGGGCCCAAGATCCAGTGCTCCTATCATATCGTCTGGGTTCACCAGAACATAAGGTCTTAAGTGATAGCAGCAGAATTAGGCCATTCGGCCCATCATGTAGACTCAGCCTTTCAATCATGGCTGATCTATCTCTCCCCTCGAACCCCCATTCGCCTGCCCTCTCCCCATAACCCCTAACACCCGTAATAATCAAGTCGACATATATCACACTTCTGTGTAACATCTATAAGAAAGAAATGTTGGGGTATTAAATTGGAACAGAATTCAATAACGGGGAAAATCTGCCAGTCCACCAGCACCAAAACTTCAAGTGTGCCAGCTTGATGGAGAAACTCCAAAGAGTACAGATCTAATTTATTTGGCAGTTCAAGATATGGCAACTCTCTGATCCCAGAAACTGGCCTTGGACTATTCTGGATTGCCTGCAATGCCAGTAAATCCTTCTTTAAATGAGGGAATCAAAGCTGAGTTTCACAAAGGAACCCCAGAGCACCAGGGGAGCTATGTGAGGATGCTCTTCCTCGACTTCAGCTCTGCCTTTAACACGGTCATCCCGAGCAGACTGGTCACCAAACTTTCCGACCTTGGATTTTCCCAAACCATCTGCCAATGGATCAAGGACTTCCTGACCAACCGCCCCCAGACCGTCAAAATAGGCCCTCACCTCTCCTCCACCATTACACTGAGCACCGGCTCACCACAGCGCTGTGTGTTGAGCCCCATCCTTTACTCCCTCTACACTCACGACTGCGCCCCCACCCATCCCACCAACACCATCATCAAGTTCGCGGATGACACGACTGTGGTTGGACTCATCTCAGAAGGAGATGAGACAGCCTATAGGGATGAAATCCAAAGGCTGGCAGCATGGTGTTCAGTGAACAATCTGGTCCTGAACTCCTCCAAAACAAAGGAACTTATAATTGACTTTAGAAAAACCAGTGGAGATTACGACCCACTCTACATCAATGGGGTCTGTGTGGAAAGGGTACCAGCTTTCAGGTTCCTGGGTACGCACATCGCAGAGGATCTTACCTGGTCTACCAACACCATCACCACAGTAAAGAAGGCACAGCAGAGACTCCACTTCCTGAGGATCCTCAGGAAAACCAACCTGCAGGAGAAGCTCATGTTGTCCTTCTATCGCTGCTCCATCGAGAGTGTGCTGGCATACTGTATAACCACATGGTATGCCAGCTGCTCAGAAAAGGACAGGAAGGCCCTTCAGAGGGTCATCACGACGGCCCAGAAGATCATCGGCTGCTCACTGCCCTCCCTGGAGCACCTGTTCAGCCTACGCTGCCTCAGTAGAGCAGGCAAAATAATAAAAGATCCATCCCACCCCGGCCACCGTCTGTTTGTTCATCTGCCCTCTGGTCGACGTTTCAGGTCGATCAAATCCCGAACAAACAGACTTAAAAACAGTTTTTACCCCAGGGCCATACGAGAACTGAACACTACCTTTGCACTAGGCAACACCGTTAAAAAATCTTGTACTTAATATAATTGTATTTAATTGTATTTATGTATTTATTTGTTTTTGCATTTATTGCATATATGTTTGTACGCACCGTCAGGATTGGCTATTTTTTAATTTCGTTGTACTCGTTGCAATGACAATAAATGAATATTATTATTATTATTATTATTATGGGTGCATGTTATTAAACCTTCAAGAATCCTGGAATCCTTGTAGACATTGTGCCACTTGTTGTATTTGAGAGAACAACGTCAGATCAAATACTGTGACACAAAGGCAGTGTTGTGTGAAGTAGGTGGTCAAGGGCGGCACGGTGGCGCAGCGGTAGAGTTGCTGCCTTACAGCGCTTGCAGCGCCGGAGACCCGGGTTCGATCCCGACTATGGGTGCTGTCTGTATGGAGTTTGAACGTTCCCCCCATGATCGTGTGGGTTCCCTCCGAGATCTTCGGTTTCCTCCCACACTCCAATGACGTATAGGTATGTAGGTTAATTGGCTTGGTGTAAGTGTAAAAAATTGTCCCTCGTGTGTGTAGGATGGTGTTAATGTGCGGTGATCACTGGTCGGCACGGACTCGGTGGGCCTCTCTAAACGGTGTATCTCTAAACTAAACTAAACTGAATCCTTGACCATCCTCATTTGAAGGAATGGAGGTCCTGAAGACAGCCATAGTGGACACAAAATGCTGGAGTAACTCAGCGGGTCAGTCAGACTGAAGAAGGGTCTCGACCCGAAACGTCACCCATTCCTTCCCTCCAGAGATGCTGCCTGACCCGCTGAGTTCCTCCATCATTTTGTGTCTACCTTCGATTTAAACCAGCATCTACAGTTCCTTCCTACACATCATGAAGACAGCCGTTCACCAATAATGTCAGGCATCTCTAGAGCATGATGTTTCTGCTTTTTTACCTGTCTCCACACTGGATGTTAAAACGGAAAGGAGAGAGCCAATAAAGATGCTGTCCAATCACTGATACATTTCAACTCCCATCTGAGAGATCACTGGACATGATTTCAACTATATGATTCAAAGGGACAGTTAAAAAAAACCAGCCTGGCTTGAGTAAGTGCCCTGCTTTATCCATTTAAATACATCAGCTATTTGTATTATTTACCATGAAATACTTTGTTCGTTGGTAGGATCCCATTCTCCTTCACCCTGGTAAGGCTCTGGGATGGGAGGGACCCGTCTCTTGTTCATTGGGACTGAAGCATAGTTATTTATGTGATGAACCATACTTTTGCAAGTGGTTCAGATGAGAGTTCAGATTCTGCAATCACTTCAGTTTACAGAAGTGTAATATAATCCACTTGATCATATTGAATCTGGCTCTAAGGAGCCAAATATCCCACTCCTGCACCTATTTTCTATGTTTCTATGTTTCTAATATATTTTCTGGTGAACCCAAATGGTCTGGAAGGAGCACTGGAACTTGGGCCCCAGCGTGTTAAAGGGAATGGACAAGTCAAGGCCCTGGTATGTTAATGGACAAGAAGGTGTCATCGGCTGGCATCGAGGTGAGAACAGGGAGGAAATGGAGGGCGGAGAAAGCAATGGAGGTGGCAGAGTCACGCCCAAGACAAAAGGCATTGGTGGGAGTCATAGCAACTGGCAGAGCGGGCTTGGGATACTTCCCTAAGACCCAGGTTAGCAAGGCCCAGGGCAAGGAGAGACACCATCTCATCCAGGAAGAGGTCCGAGCAGGTGTGGAGGAAGAGCGTGTGAGCAGGACGGTGGGGCTCAGGCAGCAGGGAGCGTGGACAAGGTGGGAGACCATACCGCAGCGCAGGATTACCTGGTCAAACATCATGCAGGCAGGCTTCCAGCGCATCCGGTTCCTTGTCCAAGCTGTCTACGATGCCCTACCAAGCCCAGCAAACCTCCACATCTGGGGCAAGAGCGTGACACCTTCCTGCCCACTTTGCACTGGAAGGGGATCATTAGAACATCTCCTCAGCAGCTGCCCAAAGTCCCTTGGCGAAGGTCGCTATCGGTGGCACCATGACCAGGTGCTCAAGATGGTTGCTGAGAGCATAGCCACTGCCATCAGTAACAGCAAACACCTCCACGCCCCAAAGAAATCAATCACTTTTGTCAAAGCTGGAGAGAAGCCTCGTCCACAACCAAGAACAAGGGCGGGCCTCCTCTACACGGCCACTGACTGGCAGCTGCACGTCGATCTGGGCAAACAGCTGAAATTTCCGCAGCACATCACAGCAACATCACTCTGGCCACACATGGTCATCACCTCCGAAGTGACAAAACAGCTGATCATTCTGGAGCTGACAGTGCCCTGGGACGAGCGTATGGAAGAAGCAAATGAGAGGAAACGTGCAAAGTACCAGGAGCTGGTGGAGATGTGCCGGCACAGAGGCTGGAAGACATGCTGTGAACCCATGGAGGTGGGCTGTAGAGGCTTTGCAGGACACTCACTCTGCAAAGTCCTCAAGCAGTTGGGCATTACGGGGCTGGCAAAGAAGAGGACCATTCAATCCGCAAGTGAAGCCGCAGAGAAAGCCACTAGATGGCTTTGGATTAAGAGGGCTGATCCGTGGGCGGTTGCTGCTGGGAGGCAAGTCGGGGCCTGATCAACCCCGGCTGGGTCGCCTGGGCGAGGGTGTCTGATGTTGTGAGACCCGAAACACCCCATGACCCCAGGTCACATCACTGAGGATGCGTCCCAGCGCATCCAGAAGATGTATCTTGCACATGGAATCAGCATTCAATGAGCCACATGCTCTTATTCCCTTGTACTGGACTGTAAATGTACTGTAATACTGTAAGTACACTGTACACTGTATGACTCAAATGCAATCATGTATTGTTTTTCTGCTGACTGGTTAGCACGCAACAAAGGCTTTTCACTGTACCTCGGTACACGTGACAATAAACTAAACTGAACTGAACTATCATGATTTATAAACAATCAGAGAGCAGATTATCATAATTTTACTGTAGTCCCTTTCACCTGTTCAATTTACTACTTATGCTGCTCCCCTAACGTTTATTCCATGTACTTCAGTATCAACGAGAGCATGTTCCTCCTATGAGGTGTGGCAGTGCAGTATTTGCTTCTGGTCAGGTGGTGATGCTGAACCGAGAGACAAAGCACAACGTTCTTGAGCGAAGCAACTTGATGCACTTTGTCTGAAGAAGGGTCTCGACCCGAAACGTCGCCTGTTCCTTTTCTCCAGGGGTGCTGCCTGACCCGCTGAGTTACTCCAGGTCTTTCTGATAATCTTCGATTTAAACCAGCAGCCACAGTTCCTCCCTACACGTTGATTTACTTTATATCAGCTTTGCACCAACCATTCTGCAACTGCACTTCTTTCCTACACATTCTTACACCAACCATGACAAGTGTGGCCCAATTCATTTAATAGCTTTTAATTTGAAAAGATGGAGTTTTTTTTCAGTTTCAAAATTATTTAACTCTGTGTTTCAACTTTACACAATTTAATGGGTGGTGCCTGGGAAGTAAAAAGGATCAGAGTGACCTTGGTGTACATGAACAATGGTTCCCTGAAAGGGGCAGCACAGATAGATAAGGCAGCTTAGAGGCAAAAGGAGATAATCTTCATTAGCCCTGGCATAGAATATTGAATATTATGGTACAACTGGGTAAAATGTTCGTTGGGCCACAGGTGCATTGCAGAAGTGCAGAGAATAGTAACCAGGATCTTGCCAACGCAGACCATTTCAGCTAAGAGGAGTGACGGGATAGGTTGGATGTCTTTTCTTTGGTGCAGAGAAGTCTGAGGGGAAACCTGATAGAGGTATAGAAAATTATGACGGGCATAGGCAGTGTAGTTTAGTTTTTAGTTTATTTAGTTTAGAGATACAGCGCGGAAACAGGCCCTTCGGCCTACCGGGTCCGTGTCGACCAGCGATCCCCGCACATTAACACCATCTTAAACCCACTAGGGATAATTATTTTTACATTTACCAAGCCAATTAACCTACAAACCTGTACATCTTTGGATTGTGGGAGGAAACCGAAGATCTCCGAGAAAACCCACGCAGGTCACGGGGAGAACGTACAAACTCCGTACAGACAGCACCCGTAGTAGGGATCGAAACCGGATCTCCAGCGCTGTATTCGCTGTAAGGCGGCAACTCTACCCCTGCGCCACTGTGACCGCCCATTGGTGATAGTGAGAAAATCTTCCCCTATGATGCCTAAGACTGGAGGGCATGGAAATCAGACAAGTGCCATGAGATATAGAGGGGGTGGTTTGAATTGAGTTTTTTTTCCACTGAGGGAGTGGTTGAAATATGAAACATAGAGTCTGAGGAATTGTGGAGGCAGATAATTATACCAATCCCATTTTCCAGCACTCAACCCCGAGTCTTTAAGTTATGACTCACATAAAATGCTCGTTAAATGTTGAACAAAGAAAATGTACCGCTCGCAGTTCTGTGGTTTAGCAGTAAATTGTCTTGACATGAAATGGATCAATAGTTGTGTGGCATTCCACCACTAATCATCCTGACCCTTGCATTAACAAGAGAAATAGCAGAAACCAAATTTATAGTGATCGTGAATGAATATTAATCCTGCTTTGGAATTAATATGCGCAGATTAACTGAGCAACTTCTCGTTTCGTGCACCTGCCTAATGACAATCTATTTTTTTGGTTGAGGGAATCTTGCTAAAAGATTCCATTGGATCTCACCCTTCCTGGTGCAGCAGTGGAAGTTACGTATGCTGCCCAGCAGAGGGTGCTAGTGTGTGGAGATGGCATTTATGGAGTTGGGTCAGGATTTCATCCAGTGTGAACCTTGAACCATGTAGGCATTAAGGCATTGCCCACCTGACCCAATGTAAAAGGGAAATGATGAATTCATTCACAACTATGGATCTTGAGTTTGCATCCTTTGCCGCCTGAATCCTTTCAGTCCACCTTGAATTTGAACTTTGTCCAGGCTGGGGGCGGAGTTGGATTCATGGGAGGTGGTCTTGGAGGGGTGGATGCTCCTCAAACTGCGGAGCATCCTGGACAATACAGCTCACCCCCTCCATGACGCACTGGTCAACCTGAAAAGCACCTTCAGCAACAGACTGGTTCCACCAAGATGCAGCACAGAACGCCACCGGAGATCCTTTTTCCCTGTGGCTATCAAACTGTACAACTCCTCCCCCTTCTGTCGTGGGGTGGACTGACTCCCAGTTAATGCTTCAGGGCTGAAACCCTTCATCACAACTGTGACATAAAAGAGTAATTTTAAGTTGCAGAGAAAGTGGTGGGAGAGATGGATAACACAGAGGGAAACCACCAGGTGAGTTAGGTTAATGGGACAATGAGAAGGTGATTGTGTTTTTTTGTCTGTGTACAGTGCCCTCCAAAGACCCATCATTTATTTATTTGCCTCTGTACTCCACAATTTGAGATTTGTAATAGAAAAAAAATCACATGTGGTTAAAGTGCACATTGTCAGATTTTATTAAAGGCCATTTTTATACATTTTGGTTTCACCATGTAGAAATTACAGCAGTGTTTATACATACAGGAAGTAGTCCCCCCATTTCAGGGCACCATAATGTTTGGGACACATGGCTTCACAGGTGTTTGTAATTGCTCAGGTGTGTTTAATTGCCTCCTTACTGCAGGTATAAGAGAGCTCTCAGCACCTAGTCTTTCCTCCAGTCTTTCCATCACCATTGGAACCTTTTATTGCTGTTTATTAACATGAGGACCAAAGTTGTGCCAATGGAAGTCAAAGAAGCCATTATGAGACTGAGAGACAAGAATAAAACTGTTAGAGACATCAACCAAACCTTAGGCTTACCAAAATCAACTGTTTGGAACATCATTAAGAAGAAAGAGAGCACTGGTGAGCTTACTAATCGCAAAGGGACTGGCAGGCCAAGGAAGACCTCCACAGAACAATTCTCTCTATAATAAAGAAAAATCCCCAAACACCTGTCCGACAGATCAGAAACACTTCAGGAGTCAGGTGTAGATTTGTCAATGACCACTGTCCGCAGAAGACTTCACGAACAGAAATACAGAGACTGCACTGCAAGATGCAAACCACTGGTTAGGCGCAAAAAAATGATGGCCAGGTTACAGTTTTCAAAAAGTACTTAAAAGAGCAACCACAGTTCTGGAAAAAGGTCTTGTGGACAGATGAGATGAAGATTAACATATCAGAGTGATGGCAAGAGCAAAGTATGGAGGAGAGAAGGAACTGCCCAAGATCCAAAGCATACCACCTTATCTGTGAAACACGGTGGTGGGGGTGTTATGGGCTGGGCATGTATGGCTGCTGAAGGTACTGGCTCACTTATCTTCATTGATGATACAACTGCTGATGGTAGTAGCATAATGAATTCTGAAGTGTATAGACACATCCTAACTGCTCAAGTTCAAACAAATGCCTCAAAACTCATTGGCCGGCAGTTCATTCTAGAGCAAGACAATAATTCCAAACATACTGCTAAAGCAACAAAGGAGTTTTTCAAAGCTAAAAAATGGTCAATTCTTGAGTGGCTAAGCCAATCACCCAATCTGAGCCCAATTAAGCATGTCTTTTAAATACAGAAGAGAAAACTGAAGGGGACTAGCCCCCAAAACAAGCATAAGCTAAAGATGGCTGCAATACAGGCCTGGCAGAGCATCACCAGAGAAGACACCCAGCAACTGGTGATGTCCATGAATCGCAGACTTCAAGCAGTTATTGCGTGTAAAGGATATGCAACAAAATACTAAACATGACTACTTTCATTTACATGACATTGCTGTGTCCCAAACATTATGGTACCCTGAAATGGGGGAACTACTTACTGTATGTATAAACACTGCTGTAATTTCTACATGGTGAAACCAAAATGTATAAAAATGGCCTTTATTAAAATCTGACAATGTGCACTTTAACCACATGTGATTTTTTTTTTCTATTACAAATATTAAATTGTGGAGTACAAAGGGAAATAAATAAATGACGGGTCTTTGTCCCAAACATTATGGAGGGCACTGCATGTATTGCAGGACTGTGGGGTTTGCTTAGTAGGTCAGGCTGTTGAGAGAAAAACTGAGCAGAAATCAGATGAATTACTGATGGCAGAACTGGCCACCTGATACAGACAGAAAAAGCAAGTTTCCTCAAGATGGAGACTTCAATAATGAGTCTGGAGGCTTCAACTTGCTCAGCTGCAAAGTCAGATGTTGTTCCTCAAGCTTGCGTTGAACCTCATTGTTTCAATGCTGACAGGATATGTCATTGGGAATGGGACGGAAACTAAGCGTCGAGAGAAATGTAAGTTCAGGAACGTTCCTGTGTACTGACCATAGGTGGTCTGTGCAGTGATCCACTCGTCTACATTTGGGTTCTCCAATGGAAGGAAGACCAGATAGTGAACATCAAATGCTTGGAAGAAGTACAAGGGAATCAGCGCTTCACATAGACAATAGACAATAGGTGCAGGAGTAGGCCATTCGGCCCTTCGAGCCAGCACCGCCATTCAATGTGATCATGGCTGATCATTCTCAATCAGTACCCCGTTCCTGCCCTCTCCCCATACCCCCTGACTCCGCTATCCTTAAGAGCTCTATCTAGCTCTCTATTGAATACATAGAAGGACTGTTTGGATTCCTAGAAGATGAGCAGGGAAAGGGTGAAAGGACATGTGTTGTATCTCCTGCCGTTCCATGGGAAAGCGTTATGACATGGGGAGTGGTTGGTGGTGACCGACTTGGACGTTACAAGGGAAAAGGTTACTGAGAAACGCTGTAAGGTGAGGGATGTGGATTCTTGTTGAAACTGGCATAAGTTGCAACGAAAGATTCATCAAATGCAGAGGCTGGTGGGGGGAAGCTGAGGACCACAGGTATCCATTTCTTCCTCTGACCAGGGGGAGGAGTGAGAATAGATGTGTGGAATGGCTCCTGTCCGCTCCGGTAGAATGAAATCCATTAATAGGGAAGAAGGAGGACATCCCAGAGGCACCTGCGTGGAAAATCTCATCACCTCAGCAAATGTACTGTAGAATGGAATGAAGTCTTTACACACAGAGGGTGGGAGGAATGATAATGACGATAGCTGAGGGAATCTGTGGAGAATGTTTATATCTACCCAGTTCATTGAGATAGCGAAGGGGAGATCCAGACTTTTTAAAGTGACATTTGTACAACTCTTTTTCCTATTTCTAATGAATGGACTCAGATCTGAAATGTTAATTCTGCTACTCCTTCCACGAATGCTACCTGACCTGTTGCGTATTTCCCATATTTTCTGCTTTTACTTTCGAATCGCTCGCTGAAAGAACAGCTGAACGCTGCTGAAATAGAAATACTCTATCAATATTGAGCATGTGATACTTCTCAGAGTTCTTTAAACAAATGAATAACCTTGCACCGAGGTTGGATAAAGAGGAGCTTTGCAGTGTAATAACCGTGCACTTAATTAGTTTAATTTCAGAGGCGCATTGCTTTGTGTAATGATTGTTGTTGATAAATGTAGCATTTTCCATCTCAAAGCTAATTTGATTAACAGGAGCTTGAGAAATCTGCAATTCTTGGGAATTGATCTGCCACAACCTGTGTTAATTTATCTTCAGGTGCTAAGAACTTAGTTTCTTTTCGCTCTGTGGAACTTGCACCATTAATAATTCAGGCTTGCATTACAGGAGCAATAGATTTTCTGTTCCTTTGGGAATTTTGAGGTTTGTTTCTATATTTGTTCCTTTTGGATCACTGTGATCCTTGCCAGCAGTCTCCCCTGGGTACTGCCTTGTGATTTTTTACACCTGTCTTAACTGCTAAAAGAGTTCAGCTGCCAATTTTATTTGCCGTTCTTCATGTAACAGTGGAACATCTGAGTCTCATACATGTTATTCTCCAGAATCATTTAACATAA
The DNA here is from genome assembly GCF_053455715.1 of Rhinoraja longicauda. Taxonomy (NCBI): domain Eukaryota; kingdom Metazoa; phylum Chordata; class Chondrichthyes; order Rajiformes; family Arhynchobatidae; genus Rhinoraja; species Rhinoraja longicauda. Next base: position 31,899,929 of record NC_135973.1, on the reverse strand, counting down.
ATTAACAAATCAGCCATAATCTGGCAGATTTTAACCAATTAGAATTATTTTACTTTGCGAGCATAAAACCGATGCTTGTCAAGTTGAACATCAAATGTCTTTTGGATTCAGTAAGATAGAACTTAAATGCGTTGAGAGGAAAACTATTAGGCTAATTGTATGATATGCACCTGGCATTTTAAACAAATGCAGCTGGCAAAGTAAAGAATGATAATACAGACATCAAGGCATCTAATAAAGAAGCAGCAGACTGCTTAACTAACTCTTTAGCCAGAGGGAGGTGAATCTGTGGAATTCTTTGTCACAGAATGCTGTGTAGGCCAAGTCAATTGATATTTTAATACAGGTGTCAGGGGTTATGGGGAGAAGGCAGGAGAATGGGGTTAGGAGGGAGAGATAGATCAGCCATGATTGAATGGCGGAGTAAACTTGATGGGCTGAATGGCTCAATTCTACTCCTATCACATGGTCTTTTTAACTTAGTGGCAGCTGGGTAATGATACACAACTCCAATTTGAACAGAGCCTGTCAGAGTTGTTAACAGAGTATAGACATATTCCTCTATCACTTAGATAAGTTGTCCTTAACACCTGTTATACCCATAAACCCTACCTCTGCAAGCCCTTGACTAGGCAGGAATCCTAGTTTAGCTAGGATTTAGCTAGTGGACTTCATTGCCACTGAAGGTGATGGAGGACAAGTCAATGGATATTTTTAAGGCAAAGATAGACAGATTCTTGATTAGCACAGGTGTCAGGGGCTATGGGGAAAAGGCAAGTGAATGGAGTTACGAGGGAGCAATTGATCAGCCATGATTGAATGGCGGAGCAGACTTGATGGGCCGAATGGCCAAAATTCTGCTCCTATCACTTATGAACTTTAGTGAGTGGAGAGAGGTAGTCAAACAAAGGTTGGGCAAGTGGGCAGTTCCTCAGTTGACTTGCCCAGCTGATCAAAACCCTTTCAGAGAGTCTAACTACTTTTGCTTGACATCCAATGCTATTACCATCACTGAGGCCTCCCATCTACATCCTGGAGATCATTGTTGACTGACTTGTACTTGTTGTTGGTGAACTGGTTCCGAGTGAAGTGTTGAGTAAATTGCCACTGGATATTCAACTGCAATGAGATTAATGCAAGAAAGGAGACACACGAAACTACAGATGCTGGAATCAGTGCTAGAGGGTCAGGCAACGTCTGCGGAGGGAAGGGACTCAATAGATAATAGACAATAGACAATAGGTGCAGGAGGAGGCCATTCGGCCCTTCGAGCCAGCACTGCCATTCAATGTGATCATGGCTGATCATTCTCAATCAGTACCCCGTTCCTGCCTTCTCCCCATACCCCCTGACTCCGCTATCCTTAAGACAATTCAGACAATCGGTCTGAAGAAGGGTCCTGACCCAAAAAGTAATCTGTTCATTCCTTCCACAAATGCTAGCTGACCCACTGAGTTTCTCCAGCACTTTGTGTTTTATGTACGAAATGCTGGTCAATAGCCTGAGAAATATAGCAGCTCCCTTGGGCATTTTCTGCCAAATATTGGCTCTTGTTGCAGGGAAAAATAATCAAACCTTTTCATTTTTTCCCTTTCCTAGCTCTTGTGTATACTTAAGTGTATATTTACAAAAGCTAACTTTAAGTCTTATTCAAGAGAATAGGTATGGAATGAGCAAAAGGTGAATTCCAAAATTCCACCTGGTTCCAAAAGGTGAATTCAATAAATAATAACCTTTAATAAAATACAAATTCCTGTGTACACTTAGATATCAACCAGTATCTGTAAAGAAAAATGTAATGCTTCACATTGAAGATCATGATGAAAAGTCTTTGACTCGACATGTTGACTCCAACTACAGCTGCCTGACCTGCTGTATGTTTCCAGCATTTCCTGTTTCAACTTCAGCTAAATTCAATATGCCATCTCACAGATTCTGCCTGTTTAAATCTCCTAACGAGCGTGTTTCCAACAAGTAAATATCTAAGTGACTGCTTGACCAAGCAACTGCTCTCTGTCCACCATCGCGCCCTGAAGCACACCAGTTGATTGCCATTTCAATTCCCCTCCAGTTTCCCACACCAGCCTATCTCTGCCCACCGCTTCATTCACTGCCAGGTTGAGACCAATCGCTAACTAGAGAAACAGAACCTCGTGTTCTGTCTGGTAGTCTACAGCCCACTCCATGACCATTGGCATGAACATTGAATTCTCCAATTTCAGGAAATCTGATCCCCTTGGCCTTTGTCTCCATCGTCATCCACCCACATCTTCCCACACATCTCTTTCCTTCCCACAGACATCCAGGCCCTCTTATCCAGATTCTTCCCCACCCACTTCATCTGTCCATCCCCCGCTCCTCCCATCGGGTCCCCCTCCCCCCCACCACAATTCCCACCTACCCATCCCCCATTCCATATTTGACCTCATACCGCACCTTCCTTTCCCATCAGATTCCAACATCTTGAACAGTGGTTACCTCCACCGATCAGCTCCCCATCTCCGTCGCTATCTGCGTTTCAGTTTCAGTTTTAGTTTATTGTCACGTGTACTGAGGTACAGTGAAAAGCTCTTGCCGTGTGCTAACCAGACAGCGGAAAGACAATACATGATTACAATCGTTCACCATTCACAGTGTACAGATACATCATAACGGAATAACGTTTACTGCAAGGAAAAGTCAGTAAAGTCCGATCAAAGATAGTCTGAGGGTCCCCGATGAGGTGGATTGGAGTTCAGGACTGTTCTCTAGTTGCGGTAGGATGGGTCAGTTGCCTGACAACAGCTGGGTGGAAACTGTTCCTGAAACTCTCCGCCCCTCTTTTCCCAATCTGGCTGACTCCTTCCATCAATCCATCCCTCCTCACCTGGATCCACCTGTTGCCTGCAAGCTCTTGCTACACACCCTCATCTCTTTATACTGGGCAGCATCCCCTCCACTCTTTCAGTCCAGATGAAAGGTCTCAACCTAAAACCTTGAGTCCATTTCCCTCCACAGATTTTGCCTGATCCCCTGAGTTCCTCCGGCTGTTTGTTTTTTGCTCTCTGCTGTAATCTAGCATTCAAAACATAGCAATGGTAAAATCAAACATTACTGTTCATATTGAGACACATGAATCTTAAAGTATTTGACGTGCTTTAGCTATTACCTTTACCCAGTGGGGGGAAAAGCAGAACTGGAAAACAAATCTATCATGTAACTGTACTCTACAGGCAAGTATTCTGAAAGGCTGAAAATAAATACGTTCGATTTGTACCAGCATCTGCAGTTATTTTCTTATACTATTCTGAAAGGCTGATTCTTGTTGCTTTTTTTTTGTATTGTCATCAGTTTAATTTGAGTAACACCCGAGGCTGAAATCTCATCATTTGCCACTGCAGTGACTTCCCCTGTTCGACTGTACATCTTGCATCTTTTTTTCTTTTATCTTTTATTGTCTTGGGCTGCAAACAAAATGTAAAACCTTGATGGGTGGACATTGGTGACAACACTGTTGTTTCAGAACAGGATGCGTATTATTGAGGAATCACGGTGATCATCCTTCGTTAACAGTCATCAATTATTTAATGTCTACATTTTAAATGGTATTGATCTCAGCTAATTACGCGAGGTCTTCGCTGACTACTTGGAAACAGTGGCCAGTTACTTAGATTAAAGGGTCTTTTTACCAAACCCTGACAATAATTAGCTTTGGAATTTTTCAACATTTGAGGTAGCTGTAAAATGTTTATCAAGTAAACTCTCACTATTGCTTGAACTAAATTGCATCTGTGATTTGTCCAATGATTAGCTTTCTAAATTGGTAAAATAGGCTGACTTAATCCTTCAATTGGAAGAGTGCTTTCTGCTGAGAGCAGTCACTGCAAAATTGTATGTCATCTCAGTATATCACAGCTTGTTCAGTAGTTCTTTCTTGTAATATCTCTTTTATTTTAATCGAACTTGCTTTCTTATAATTGTACACGATTTTAATGGACGGTAATTGTAAAACTGGATTGTTGTGGTTGTTTAATAAAAAGATCATGCAATAAATTTTCGCTGCATTTACAAGGATCGTAACCCTGTATCTCCAAGTGCACTAATTTAGTTACTTTATCACTTGCTGTAAAATGTGTAAACTCTCGGAAACCTTTGGTGGCTTTCCAGGTTCTGTTTTAGTCAATACAGTGGCACCAGTGATGTGAAGGTCATTGTGAGCCGAGCCCAGAGGAAACTAAGTGCAGAGAACTCCGTATCGCTGGATAAAAATGACTGCAGCTCAGCTAGCATGTGGGCCTTCTGTGGATCAGTCCACACAGAATCTGCTGCAAGGGTGCTTCAAGGTTAGGAACATAGAAACATAGAAAATAGGTGTAAGAGTAGGCCATTCGGGCCTTCGAGCCAGCACCATTTCAACTTTTTCCCCATATTCCTTGATTCCGTTAGCCCTAAGAGCTAGATGTAACTCTCTCTTGAAAACTCTCTTGAAGGTCCTGTTTCCTTTGAAATAAATACCAAGTAAATGTATTTACCGAGGAGAAATACAGTAGGGCGGAGGAACTTGGGACAGTCACTGGAAGTGTCTTGAGAGCAGTCAGTGTTACTGTCGAAGAAGTACTGAAGGTACTGTCGTGTTTGAAGGTAGACAAATCTCCAGGGCCTGAACAGATATATCCGAGGACATTGCGGGAAACTAGAGAGGAAATTGCGGGAGCCCCGGTTGAATTTTACGAGTCGTCCTTAAATACAGGAGAGGTGCCAGAAGACTGGAGGGTGGCAAATGTTGTGCCTCTTTTCAAGAAGGGCTGCAGGACACTATAGACCAGTGAGCTTAACATCTGTAGTTGGTAAGTTACTGGAGAGTATTCTGAGGGATAGGTTACACAGACATTTGGATGGGCAAGGGCTGATTAGAGATAGTCAGCATGGTTTTGTACGTGGGAGGTCGTGTCTCACAAATATGATTGATTTTTTTGAAGATGTGACCAAAAAGGTTGATGAGGGCACAGCTGTAGATGCTGTGTACATGGACTTCAGTAAGGCTTTCGACAAAGTACCACATGGTAGGCTGCTCTGGAAGGTTAGATCGCATGGGATCCACGGAGAGATAGCTGAATGGATAGCAAATTGGCTCCATGGAAAGAAGCAGAGGGTGATGGTGGAAGGTTGCTTCTCAGACTGGAGGCCTGTGACTAGTGGTGTGCCTCAGGGTTCGATGCTGGGCCCGTTACTGTTTGTCATCTACATCAATGATTTGGATGAGAACATACAGGGCAAGATTAGCAAGTTTGCTGATGATACAAAAGTTAGTGGTTTTGCAGATAGTGAAGATGGTTGTGTAAGATTGCAGCAGGATCTGAATCGATTGGCCAGGTGGGCGGAGGAATGGTTGATGGAATTTAATACAGAAAAGTGTGAGGTGTTGCATTTTGGAACATCGAACAAGGGCAGGACCTACACAGTAAATGGTAGGCCTCTGGGTAGTGTTGTAGAACAGAGGGATCTAGGAGTACAGGTGCATGGTTCCTTGAAGGTCGAGTCGCAGGTGGATGAGGTGGTCAAAAAGGCTTTTGGCACTTTGGCCTTCATCAGTCAGAGTATTGAGTATAGAAGTTGGGAGGTCATGTTGCAGTCGTATAAGATGTTGGTGAGACCGCATTTAGAATATTGTATTCAGTTCTGGGCACCATGTTATAGGAAAGATATTGTCAAACTTGAAAGGGTTCAGAAAAGATTTACGAGGATGTTGCCAGGACTAGAGGGTGCGAGGTATCGGGAGAGGTTGAGTAGGCTGGGTCTCTATTCCATGGGGCGCAGGAGGATGAGGGGAGATCTTATAGAGGTGTACAAAATCATGAGAGGAATAGATCGGGTAGATGCACAGAATCTTTTGCCTAGAGTAGGGGAATCGAGGACCAGAGGACATAATTTCAAGGTGAAGGGGAAAATAGGAATCTGAGGGGTAACTTTTTCACACAAAGGGTGGTGGGTGTATGGAACAAGCTGCCAGAGGAGATAGTTGAGGCTGGGACTATCCCATTGTTTAAGAAACAATTAGACAGGTACATGGATAGGACAGGTTTGGAGGAATATGGACTAGTTTGGAGGAGTATGGACTAGTTTGGAGGAATATGGCAAGTGGGACTAGTGTAGCTGGGACATTGTTGGCCGGTGTGGACGAATTGGGCCAAAGGGCCTGTTTCCACACTGTATCACTCTATGACTCGATGACCCAAAACATCATCCACCCTTTTTCTCTAGAGATGCTGCCTGACCCGCTGAGTTACTCCAGCACTTTGTCCCTGTCTTCGGCATCAGCATCTGCAGTTCCTTTCTGCACTTCCTGTCTCTCGTGCATGTTCTGGAACCGTTGGATGGATCTGCTCTTCTCGAGCTGTTGGCAATCTCAGTGAATGGTATTGAGAACTGACCCAGATGGCATGCACAGATCAGCTGTCTCTCTCCAGTGATTCTCTCAACAAAATGCTTTATTTTATCGGATTTACCCAGTGTGGGATTCAGAAGAGCATGTCCTATACAGTAATTATGAGCATTTTGTCCTCCCTAGTCGCTACATTATTTGCAGTCATGTCAACAGGTAAGGCCGTTAAAATAATCGAATATGTTGCTACGCTGAGACCTTAGCAACGGAGCAACCAATGGTTTTAGTTTTTTTGCTGCAATTTAATCCAGATGGCATGGGGAGAAATCAACATATCGTAGAAGACGATGGTGCTGTAAAAGAAACAGCTCATTTAAAAACATCCCATTGCTTCCTTTTATTCTCTGATGTCTGTAGCACTTATCTTTATAGCCATTCTGTACAGTCTGCTACATCGCATTTATTCCCAAATCTTCAGGAAGGGAAAATTAAATGTCATTGACAGAGGAACTGTATTGTGTACAAAGTGAAACAGTGGAGCTTTGAACGTTATACCTCGTTTGGCCTAAACGTTAGATAGACACAAAATGCTGGAGTCACTCAGCGGGCCTCAATGTTCATCAGATTGGGAAACACAGACATAAAGCATGTTCCTAAACATTTTGTTTAATAGATCCTGTAATTAAATCAGAGCTGTGCATATATTTAAGTGCTAACTGAGACATGGGAATCGGTAAGGGTCAATGAAAAAGCAGCTGGCAGGAATGTTCTCTAGATTGGCATGTTTGTAACACACCAATAAAAGAAGCAGAAGGCAGACACAAAATGCAGGAGTAACTCAGCGGGACAGGCAGCATCTCTGGATAGAAGGAATGGGTCGAGACCCTTCTTCAGATCGGGAACCTCACCCATTCCGTCTATCCAGAGATGCTGCCTGTCCCGCTGAGTTACTCCTGCATTTTGTGTCTGTCTTCGGCTTGAACCAGCATCTGTGGTTCCTTCCTTCACAGTGAAGGAGGCAGTGCTGAATCCAACCACAGGAAATAAATGGAGCCAAAGGGTTTGCGTGGATTTGCATTTAAGAAACAGCATCTGCGACGCAAATGGGTTCGTGAAAAAAATGGATTGGAACAAAAGGCCTTTCAGTGGGATAAACCTTTGCCCAGTCTGCATAAAATGGGTCAGTAAGGAAGTTTAAATTAAACTTAGAAGAATAACGTACACGGACTCTAAGACGGAAAAAAAAGGAGTGGAAGCAGAAAGCAAAGATAAATAAAAATAAAACAAGCAAGCGGGAAGACAAGTGGGATGTTGGCCTTGCTGTGGGATAAAGATAAGCATAAGGACGTCCAGTCAGGACTATACAGGGTGTTAGCAGAACCACAAAGTGGAGTATTGGGTACAGTTTTGACCATTGTATTTAGGAACGGATACAATTATGTTTGGAGGCAGTGGAGAGTACCTCCACCTCTATTAAATTCCATTTGGAATATTTTGGAGGACCAAGAACCAAGAACCAAATGAAGATTTATTGGGTCGTGATAAGATTGTTTTATGAGCAAAGATTGGACCAACAATTAAAGGAATTTATAACAATGAGACACAATCTTATTGAAACACAAGATCCTGAAGCAGCTTGACAAGGTAGATGCTGACAGGATGTTTCCCCTCATTCGTGCCATTAGGAGAAGGGGGCATAGTTTCAGAATAAGGAGTTGCCCTTTAAGAAGGGGTGGTGGGGGGGGGGGGGGATTTCTATTCTGAGGGTTCAGAGTTTGGGGTATTCTTTACCCCAGACAGTTGAGGGGACTGATTCATTCAATACATTCATGCTGAGGTAGGAAGTGTTTGATCTATTTGGGGAATCAACATATTGGGACCAGACCGGAAGGTGGAGCTTTGGCCAATATCGCAAAAGCCATAGTCTGTGGCCGAGTAGCTTGAGGGGTCAAAGAGTTTACTATTACTCCTGATTCTTTTGTCCTTAAGATGTGCATTTTTAGAGCCCCTTTTTATGACCTTGAGTTGTGCGGATGTGTGCAGCAGAAATATTTCCCTACAATATTGTAAAGTAGAAAATGCCAAATTTCTAACAACTAATTCCTGGTAATAATAACCAGACAGTCCCAATGAGTTACTCCAGCATTTTGTGTCTACCTTCCAAGGTTCCCATCTGCTTTAAAAGGGCATCAATAATTCTAGGTGCCCTAGAAGAGTGCATTACCATGTCTTGGTGACAATTGACCAGTGACACTAATGTATGTGGTGATGAAGCTTTGAGAAGTTGGTTGTGGTTCATATCAACTCCTACCTTAGCAGGAACCTGGACACATTACGATTTGCCTACCGCCGCAATAGATCAATGGGGAATGCAATCTCGCTGGCTCTCCACCTTGCACTGGGCTACGTGGACAATAAGAACATGTACGTCAGGCTGTTGTTCATCGACTGCTGTTCGGCATTCAATACCATCATCCACTCCAAACTTATTATCAAATTCAAGGAACTCAACTTCTTCATTGACAAACCGCAATCAATATGAAATGGCAACAACACTTCCTCCTCATTACCCATCAGCACAGGAGCATCTCAGCTGCTGTGTGCTCAGACAATAGACAACAGACAATAGGTGCAGGAGTAGGCCATTCGGCCCTTCGAGCCAGCGCCACCATTCAATGTGATCATGGCTGATCATTCTCAATCAGTACCCCGTTCCTGCCTTCTCCCCATACCCCCTGACTCCGCTATCCTTAAGAGCTCTATCTAGCTCTCTCTTGAATGCATTCAGAGACTTGGCCTCCACTGTCTTCTGAGGCAGTGAATTTCACAGATTTACAACTCTGACTGAATTTTTTTTTCCTCATCTCCGTTCTAAATGGCCTACCCCTTATTCTTAAACTGTGGCCCCTGGTTCTGGACTCCCCCAACATTGGGAACATGTTTCCTGCCTCTAACATGTCCAACCCCTTAATAATCTTATATGTTTCGATAAGATCTCCTCTCATTCTTCTAAATTCTTCAGACCCCTCCTCTGCTCACTCAACACCCACGATTGTGTAGCCAGACACAGTTCCAATGCCATTTTTAAAGTTGCCGATGACACCACTATTGTTGGATGAATTGCAGGTAATAATGAGTCAGAGTATAGGAGGGAGATTGATAATCTGATTGGATGGTGCCAGAACAACAACTTTGCTTTCAACATCAGCAAGACCAAGGAGATGATTGTTGACTTTAGAAGAGGGAAACTGAGGAACCACAAACCTGTCCTCCATTGATGGGTCAGTGGTGAAGAGAGCCACCAACTTCAAGTTCCTGCTGTGCATATTTCTGAAGATCTGTCTTGATGCCAACACAGAAGTTTAGAACAAGATTGTACCATCTCAGGTCATGCTGGCCTTCAGAGGGAAATTCAAATCCTGACTTTCTGATGGAATCTGATAGACTGGGGCCTGTACTCAATCCTGCTTTATGAAGTTGATGACTAGCTTCTTTATTTACTGAAATTGAGGGAGAGATTGTTATCTTGACATCATGTTACCAAGTTCTCTATTTACTTCCTGCACTCCGTCTTGATCTGGTGGCATCTGCAAACTTGTAATTGGAGTATGAGCAGAATTTGGCTGCACAGCTGTGAATGTATAAGGGCCATCATTAGGAGCTGAGGATGCATTCTTGTGGGGCACCAATGTTGAGATTATCATGGGGGATATTTTGTCGCCTATCCTCACTGATTGTGGCCTATGGATCAGGAAATTGAGGAACCAGGAGAAGAGTTGCGTGCCGACCCCTAGGTCCAAGAGTTTGGAGATGGATTTAGTTGGGATTACGGTGTTGAAGGCAGAGTTGTAGTCAACGATGAAGAGATTGATGTCCTTGTTGTCCAGCTTTGGGTTGGGGGTCAGGGAGTTGGACTGGAGAATGGTCACCGTCTTTTCCCCAGGGTAGGAGAGTCCAAAACTAGAGGGCATAGATTTAAGATGAGCGATAAACGATTTACAGGGGACCTGAGTGAAAATATTTTCACACAGAGGATGAGAGTAAACGGAATGAGCGGCCAGAGGAAGTGCAAGAGGTGGGAAGAATTACAAAGTTTAAAAAAAATCCTCCCCAATTGCTTCTCTACCACTGGCATGAGGCTCACTGGCCTATCATTTACTGGTTTATCTCTATCTGACTTCTTAAACAAAGGACCGACATTGGTTTCTCTCGAAGATAGACACAAAATGCTGGAGTAACTCAGCGGGACAGGCAACATCTCTGGAGGAGAAGGAATGGGTGACGTTTCGGGTCCAGACCCTTCTTCAGACTCTTCTTCATTGGTTTCTCTCTAGTCCTCTGGGGGCCTTGCTAGTGGCCAGAGAAGATAACAAATCTCCATCAAGGCCCCTTCAATCTCTTCTCCTGCCTCCGTCAGTAACCTGGGATAGATCCTATGTGGCCCTCAGGATATATCCATCTAAGGCAACTGAATCATCCTACCACAACCAGAGAGCAGTGCTGAACTACTATCTACCTATCGGACTTTGCTTGCTTTACCTTGCACTAAACGTTATTCCACTCTAAATGGATTGATTGTAACCATGTATTGTCTTTCTGCTGACTGGTTAGCACGCAACAAAAAGCTTTTACTGTACCTCGACACAAGTGGCAATAAACTAAACTGAACTAATGCTAATAGCGAGCTCCAACACTGTCTCATGTGTTCCCCACACTAATCTCACAGTCCTTCATGTCTTTCCCCTGGTGACTACAGATGCAAAGTACTCATTTAGTACCTCACCTATTAGCAAATGCTTCTGTAATTGTGTTGACTCTGTGGATTTACTTTCATTGTCTAGTCATGTTTATCTATGAGTTTTACCAGTAGGGAGTGATGGCATTTTCCACGCGAGACCACTGATGTAAGCAGTTTTATTTTAAGCAAACTTGAAAGTAACGCCTTCAGGGCCATGCAGTATTCAAGAGAGAGCTAGATAGAGCTCTTAAGGATAGCGGAGTCAGGGGGTATGGGGAGAAGGCAGGAACGGGGTACTGATTGAGAATGATCAGCCATGATCACATTGAATGGTGGTGCTGGCTCGAAGGGCCGAATGGCCTACTCCTGCACCTATTATCTATTGTCTATTGTCTATTTACATTCATAATTCACCCATCCACCCATCTGTTTTATGCTCCATAATGTGACTGCCAGCAGTGTTCTCCCTTAATAATACAATTAATTCAGAGTTCACCCATTAGCTGCATAGTGTTAGTAGGCGTGAAGGCACAATGCACTGGTGCTATGCATAGGAAGGAACCGAAGATAGACACAAAAAGCTGGAGTAACTCAGCGGGACAGGCAGCATCTCTGGAGTGAAGGAATGGGTGACATTTCGGGCCAAGAACCTTCCTCAGACGTCTGAAGAAAGGTCTCGACCCGAAACGTCACCCGTTCCTTCTCTCCAGAGATGCTGCCTGTCCCGCTGTGTTACTCCAGCTTTTTGGGTCTATGCATTGGTGCTAGATGGGCCAATGTTCCAAAGAGTGAGGGCTACGTCCGATCATGCTGCTGAGAATAGAAAAGTGTATATGCCAGGAGGAAGGCAGGCAGGGTGATGTCACTCTATCTTGTTTTTATTTCATGTTCCACGATTGCTCCTTCTATGATGTAGCTTACTGAGGTGAAAGAGTGGAAAAGGAAATTGATATCAAATGAGAAAAACACCTTTGGACTGATTCTCTCCCGTGTTCATTAGGTATTTTGTGAACTATAAACGTGCATCATAATTATTATAGATCAAAATGAATACAAAGAGGAACGTATTGAAGCAGATCTGAGGATCATACCTGCAGCTTCCTGTCTTTCATATAGATAAATATATGTCTATCTGTCCATCTATTATATCTCGATCAAGTTGTGTCTATCTTCGGTGTAAACCAGCATCTGCAGTTCCTTCCTACTTCCTACACACACAGACACACAGACACGCAGACTCACTGCCACACACACACACACACACACACACACACACACACACACACACACACACACACACACACACACACACACACACATATATATATAAATATATGCACACACACGCATGTGTATATATACAACCACCCACCTACATGTATATACACACACACACACACACACACACACACACATATATATAGATATATAGATATATGTATATATACACACACACACGTATACTGTATATATATATATAAATAAATATATATAATATATATTATATATGTATATATATATATGTGTGTGTGTGTGTGTGTGTGTGTGTGGTTTAATAGTTAGCTGCATACACACACACACACACACACACACACACACACACACACACCAATATTGTAAAGACTAAAGAAAGTTGTGTAGGTGTACACAATTATCATGCTAGAGTTAATTTAAGTGTATCAGTTCAGAGCATATGTTCTAGTTGGTCAGGCATGATTTCCATAGTTACAGCTGCAGAGCCACGGGCTGTTGCCATAGAAATGATGGCAAGCTAATTAGAACGTGGAATGAGCCTGGTGATTGCTTGCTCGCCCCCACCCTCTGCCGGATTCGTCATGTACATGTCAACCTATTATTTTTCCCTTCCCACTCAAAAAATAAATGGGATGAATTTCCATTTTACATCAGAGCTCATTTTGGTTTGGAAAGCATTGAATGCAAAGAAATTGTTCATGTTTTCTAGATTGTCTTAAACTTGGACTAGTTAGATTAGAGGTGATAGCCACATAAAATCAACATTTAAAACGGTTCAATATACAGAGGACATTCATTCTTCATCGCAAGGCTCATACCGTAACCCGAAGGACCTGTGGACTCAAATTTTATATCCCCGCATCAGTATATCAGGACTGTTAGGAATTAACATGCTGTGATGACATTGAAAGAAATAACTTATATCACCGAGTTGTATATATGTCAACAATTTGGATGAGAATGCAGAAGGCATGATTAGTAAGATTGTAGATGACACCAAAGTGGGTGGTATCATAGATAACATAACATAACATAACATAACATAACATAACATAACAACACTTTATTGTCACTCGGCACAACACCGAGCGAAATTTCAGCAGTCACACAAAACACAGCAAAAAAGAAAAGAAAACAGGACACCCGACCCCAACACAAACATCCATCACAGTGACTCCAAACACCCCCTCACTGTGATGGAGGCAACAAAACTTCCCCTCTCTTCCCCCCGCACCCACGGACAGGCAGCTCGACCCCTACCGAGGCAAACGACACGCACAGCCCCCCGGCCGAGCCGCCCCGGGCACCGAAACGTCCCGCGGCCACACCGGGCGATGTTAAGTCCAGCGGCCGAGCCGCACCGGGCACTGAAACGTCCCGCGGCCGAACAGCGCTGACGATGTTAAGTCCAGCGGCCAAGCCGCACGGGGCACTGAAACGTCCCGCGGCCACACCGGGCGATGTTAAGTCCAGCGGCCAAGCCGCACCGGGCACTGAAACGTCCCGCGGCCGAGCCGCACCGGGCACTGAAACGTCCCGCGGCCGAGCCGCACCGGGCACTGTAACGTCCCGCGGCCGCACCGGGCACTGAAACATCCCGCGGCCACACCGGGCGATGTTAAGTCCAGCGGCCAAGCCGCACCGGGCACTGAAACGTCCCGCGGCCGAGCCGCACCGGGCACTGAAACGTCCCGCGGCCGAGCCGCACCGGGCACTGTAACGTCCCGCGGCCGCACCGGGCACTGAAACGTCCCGCGGCCACACCGGGCGATGTTAAGTCCAGCGGCCAAGCCGCACCGGGCACTGAAACATCCCGCGGCCGAGCCGCACCGGGCACTGAAACGTCCCGCGGCCGCACCGGGCGATGTTAAGTCCAGCGGCCGAGCCGCACCGGGCACTGAAACGTCCCACGGCCGAGCTGCGCCGGCGATGTTAAGGCCCGCAGCCGCGCCGCGCCGGGCGATGGAAGGCCCCGCGGGCGAGCTGCGCCCCGGGGAAGAGACCTAATAAAAGAAAGGTTTCCCCCCGCCCCCCCCCCCACCCCACCCCACCCCCCCCCACCCCACCCCACACCCCCACCGAAACGTCCCGCGGCCACACCGGGCGATGTTAAGTCCAGCGGCCGAGCCGCACCGGGCACTGAAACGTCCCGCGGCCGAACAGCGCTGACGATGTTAAGTCCAGCGGCCAAGCCGCACCGGGCACTGAAACGTCCCGCGGCCACACCGGGCGATGTTAAGTCCAGCGGCCAAGCCGCACCGGGCACTGAAACGTCCCGCGGCCGAGCCGCACCGGGCACTGAAACGTCCCGCGGCCGAGCAGCACCGGGCACTGTAACGTCCCGCGGCCGCACCGGGCACTGAAACGTCCCGCGGCCACACCGGGCGATGTTAAGTCCAGCGGCCAAGCCGCACCGGGCACTGAAACGTCCCGCGGCCGAGCCGCACCGGGCACTGAAACGTCCCGCGGCCGAGCCGCACCGGGCACTGTAACGTCCCGCGGCCGCACCGGGCACTGAAACGTCCCGCGGCCACACCGGGCGATGTTAAGTCCAGCGGCCAAGCCGCACCGGGCACTGAAACGTCCCGCGGCCGAGCCGCACCGGGCACTGAAACGTCCCGCGGCCGCACCGGGCGATGTTAAGTCCAGCGGCCGAGCCGCACCGGGCACTGAAACGTCCCGCGGCCGAGCTGCGCCGGCGATGTTAAGGCCCGCAGCCGAGCCGCGCCGGGCGATGGAAGGCCCCGCGGGCGAGCTGCGCCCCGGGGAAGAGACCTAATAAAAGAAAGGTTTCCCCCCGCCCCCCCCACCCCACCCCACCCCACACCCCCACCACACATACACAGCCAAAAACAGAAACAAAAACCATCCCAACACCGACACAAACAAAAAAAAAGAAAAAAAGACAACAGACTGCCAGAGAGCCGCAGCCGTTAGGTTATGGTTATCAAAAATTGCAGCAGATTCTTGATCAGCTGAGCAAGCGGTCTGAGATATGGTTAATGGAACACAAGTCCTTGAAAGTGGTGTCAGAGGTAGGTAAGGTGTTCAAGAAGGTTTTCAGTACTCTGGCCTTCGTCAGTCAGGGTATTGAGTGTAGAAGTTTGGATGTTATGTACAAGACATTGGTGAGGCTGCATTTGGAGTAATGTGTTCAGTTTTGGTCACCCTGCTATAGGAAGGATGTTGTTACTCTAGAAAGAGTGCAGAGAAGGTTTACAAGGATGTTGTCAGTGACCACGTGGGTTTTCTCCGGGTGCTCCGGTTTTTTCCCACATTCCAAAGACGTGCAGGTTTGTAGGTTGATTGGCTTTGTTAATTGTCCTTAGTGTGTAGGATAGTATACGGGTGATTGTTGATCAGCGCAGATTCAGTGAGACAAAGAGCCTGATCCACACAGTATCTCTGAACTAAATAAAGGAATGGCGAGCATCTGACGCTGCCAGAGGAGGTGTTTGAGGCAGGTATCGTAACAACATTTAAAATACATTTGCACAGATCAATGGATCGGAAAGGTTTAGAGGGGTCTGGGCCAAACACAGGCAGGTGGGACCTGTGTAGATGGGGCACCTTGGTCGGCAAGGGCATATTGGGCCACAGGTACTATTTCCATGCTACATAACTCTGTAACTGAAATGCTTCATACCTACACAAACTTTGCCCAAAGCTCTTCACCAACAATTACATTGGGCGGCACAGTGACGCAGCTGGTACAGCTGCTGCCTCAAGACCCTGGTACAGCCCTGACCCTGGTACAGTCCACCCTGGTACAGTCCACCCTGGTACAGTCCTGACCCTGGTACAGTCCTGACCCTGGTACAGCCCTGAACCTGGTACAGCCCTGACCCTGGTACAGTCCTGACCCTGGTACAGTCCTGACCCTGGTACAGCCCTGACCCTGGTACAGCCCTGACCCTGGAACAGTCCTGACCCTGGTACAGTCCTCCCTGGTACAGTCCTCCCTGGTACAGTCCACCCTGGTACAGTCCACCCTGGTACAGTCCTGACCCTGGTACAGCCCTGACCCTGGTACAGTCCACCCTGGCACAGCCCTGACCCTGGTACAGTCCTGACCCTGGTACATTCCTGACCCTGGTACAGTCCTGACCCTGGTACAGTCCTGACCCTGGTACAGTCCTGACCCTGGTACAGTCCTGACCCTGGTACAGCCCTGACCCTAGTACAGTCCTGACCCTGGTACAGCCCTGACTCTGGTACAGCCCTGACCCTGGTACAGTCCTGACCCTGGTACAGTCCACCCTGGTACAGTCCTGACCCTGGTACAGTCCTGACCCTGGTACAGTCCACCCTGGCACAGCCCTGACCCTGGTACAGTCCACCCTGGTACAGTCCTGACCCTGGTACAGTCCCCCCTGGTACAGGTCCCCCCTGGTACAGTCCTGACCCTGGTACAGTCCTGACCCTGGTACAATCCTGACCCTGGTACAGTCCTGACCCTGGTACAGTCCACCCTGGCACAGCCCTGATCCTGGTACAGTCCACCCTGGCACAGCCCTGACCCTGGTACAGTCCTGACCCTGGTACAGACCTGACCCTGGTACAGTCATGACCCTGGTACAGTCATGACCCTGGTACAACCCTGACCCTGGTACAACCCTGACCCTGGTACAGACCTGACCCTGGTACAGTCATGACCCTGGTACAACCCTGACCCTGGTACAACCCTGACCCTGGTACAGACCTGACCCTGGTACAGACCTGACCCTGGTACAGCCTGACCCTGGTACAGTCCTGACCCTGGTACAGTCCACCCTGGCACAGCCCTGACCCTGGTACAGTCCACCCTGGTACAGTCCTGACCCTGGTACAGTCCCCCCTGGTACAGGTCCCCCCTGGTACAGTCCTGACCCTGGTACAGTCCTGACCCTGGTACAATCCTGACCCTGGTACAGTCCTGACCCTGGTACAGTCCACCCTGGCACAGCCCTGATCCTGGTACAGTCCACCCTGGCACAGCCCTGACCCTGGTACAGTCCTGACCCTGGTACAGACCTGACCCTGGTACAGTCATGACCCTGGTACAGTCATGACCCTGGTACAACCCTGACCCTGGTACAACCCTGACCCTGGTACAGACCTGACCCTGGTACAGTCATGACCCTGGTACAACCCTGACCCTGGTACAACCCTGACCCTGGTACAGACCTGACCCTGGTACAGACCTGACCCTGGTACAGCCTGACCCTGGTACAGTCCTGACCCTGGTACAGTCCTGGCCCTGGTACAGTCCTCCCTGGTACAGTCCTCCCTGGTACAGTCCTGACCCTGGTACAGTCCTGACCCTGGTACAACCCTGACCCTTGTACAGTCCTGACCCTGGTACAACCCTGACCCTGGTACAGTCCTCCCTGGTACAGTCCTGACCCTGGTACAGTCCTGACCCTGGTACAACCCTGACCCTTGTACAGTCCTGACCCTGGTACAGTCCTGACCTCTGTCTTCGTGCCTTTCTGTGTAGCATTGGCACATTCTCCCTTTAACCATCCGGGTTTCCTCCGGGTGCTTCCGTTTACTCCCACATCCCAAAGACGGGTGGATTTGTAGGTTAATTGGCCTCAATAAATTGCCCCTAGTGTGTGGGGAGTGGTTGCGAAAATGGGGCAACATAGAACTAGTGTGAAGGGCTGATTGATGGTGGGCATGGACTCGGTGGGCCAAAGTGTCTTCCGTGCTGTGTCTTTCAATTAATCATTCAAAATACTTCTGAAGTATAATTAGTGTTGTAACGAATCCAGCAGTGTTCTGATAAACTAGCAGTCCAACATGCTCTGGATTGTCAGACTTGATTGCGTGTTCTAGCTTCTGGTGTAGTTATTTGATCAGCAAGGGTTAAGACTATCCTCCTGGAACAGTGGACCGGAAAAGTTGAAATCCTATTTGAGCTCAGGATCTATGGTTCCGGACCAATTGAATAGTTGAACTTTAATAGTTCAGATTTTAGTCAGAAATGTTTACATCTAAAGACTCACTATTTATGGTCTGTGTGCATTGGACAAAGCCATTCAGGTGCTAACAGCAAAAGGTGGAGGTAGCAAAAGATATATAAACAGCTCCTGTGCAGGAAGAATCTGCAGATGCTGGTTTAAATCGAAGGTAGACACAAAATGCTGGAGTAACTCAGCGGGACAGGCAGCATCTCTGGAGAGAAGGAATGGGTGATGTTTCTGGTCCAGACCCTTCTTCAGTCTATAAAAAGCTCCTCCTGTATGCAGGATAGCAATTTTTTTAAAGTTAAATAAGAGTATACAATGTCAGGAAAGAAATTAAAAACTATACGGAAATTATGTCTAGAAACTGATTTGCACATCATCCAAAAGGCATTGTGCAAACAAATATTAACAAAGTAACTATAATTTTGCATGCATTTCTGGGTGAGAAAGATGGTTGCTAAGCATGCACTTTTTGACGTGTGAAACTCACCCATAATGTATTCCTGGAAAGCGATGCTCAAAATCTGGTCATGGTAGGATTTTCAACAATATTTGTCTGAATTCCGATAGGAGGCATTTTATTACAGAAAACAAATAGGTTTTATTCATGTTGAAGGCTAATTAAGTGTTATTTGAAGGGTTAAACACATTGGATTTACAGCACCAGGCAGACTCCTGCCTAACTCCATCCCTGCAAACAACAAGCAGACTGGTCAAACTGAACCTTTCATCTTTGGCCATCCGCGGAACAAACTGGGATCCCAGACATCACGCTATAAGTAAGTCAGGCGGTTATCCCTCAAAACTAAATGGCCAGAAGAAATCCCACCGTTCTGTGTCGATTAACATATAACATATAACATATAACATATAACAACTACAGCATGGAAACAGGCCTGTCCGGCCCTACCAGTCCACGCCGACCATTCTCCCTGACCTAGTCTCATCTACCTGCACTCAGACCATAACCCTCCAATCCCCTCCTATCCATATACCTATCCAATTTACTCTTAAATAATAAAATCGAGCCAGCCTCCACCACTTCCACCGGAAGCCCATTCCATACAGCCACAACCCTCTGAGTAAAGAAGTTCCCCCTCATGTTACCCCTAAACCTTTGTCCCTCAATTCTGAAGCTATGTCCCCTTGTTGGAATCTTCCCCACTCTCAAAGGGAAAAGCCTACCCACGTCAACTCTGTCCGTCCCTCTCAAAATTTTAAAAACCTTTATCAAGTCCCCCCTCAACCTTCTACGCTCCAAAGAATAAAGACCCAACCTGTTCAACCTCTCTCTGTAGCCTAAGTGCTGAAACCCAGGCAACATTCTAGTAAATCTCCTCTGTACCCTCTCCATTTTGTCGACATCCTTCCTATAATTTGGCGACCAGAACTGCACACCATACTCCAGATTCGGCCTCACCAATGCCCTGTACAATTTCAACATTACATCCCAACTTCTATACTCGATGCTCTGATTTATAAAGGCAAGCTTACCAAACGCCTTCTTCACCACCCTATCCACATGAGATTCCACCTTCAGGGAACAATGCACAGTTATTCCCAGATCCCTCTGTTCCACTGCATTCCTCAATTCCCTACCATTTACCCTGTACGTCCTATTTTGATTTGTCCTACCAAAATGCAGCACCTCACACTTATCAGCATTAAACTCCATCTGCCATCTTTCAGCCCACCCTTCCAAAAGGCCCAAGTCTCTCTGTAGACTTTGAAAATCTACCTCACTATCAACTCCACCTATCTTAGTATCATCTGCATATTTACTAATCCAATTTGCCACACCATCATCCAGATCATTAATGTAAATGACAAACAACAGTGGACCCAACACAGATCCTTGGGGCACTCCACTAGACACTGGCCTCCAACCTGACATACAATTGTCAACCGTTACCCTCTGGTATCTCCCATTCAGCCATTGTTGAATCCATCTTGCAACCTCACTATTAATACCCAACGATTTAATCTTCTTAATCAACCTTCCATGTGGAACCTTGTCAAATGCCTTACTGAAGTCCATATAGACAACATCCACAGCCTTGCCCTTATCAATTTCCCTGGTAACCTCTTCAAAAAATTCAAGAAGATTAGTCAAACATGACCTTCCAGGCACAAATCCATGTTGACTGTTTCTAATCAGGCCTTGATTATCCAAATAATTATATATATTGTCCCTAAGTATCTTTTCCATTAATTTTCCCACCACAGACGTCAAACTAATAGGTCTATAATTGCTAGGTTTACTTTTAGAACCTTTTTTAAACAAAGGCACAACATGCGCAATGCGCCAATCTTCCGGCACCATCCCTGTTTCTAATGACGTTTGAAATATTTCCGTCATAGCCCCTGCTATTTCTGCACTAACTTCCCTCAATGTCCTAGGGAATATCCTATCAGGACCTGGAGACTTATCCACTTTTATATTCTTCAAAAGTGTCCGTACCTCCTCTTCTTTAATCCTCCTAATTTCCATCACTACTCTACTTGTTTCGCTTACCTCACATAATTCAATATCCTTCTCCTCGGTAAATACCGAAGAAAAGAAGTTGTTTAATATCTCCCCCATTTCTTCCGGCTCAGCACATAGCTGTCCACTCTGACTCTCTAATGGACCAATTTTACCCCTCACTATCCTTTTGCTATTGACATATCTGTAGAACCCCTTGGGGTTTACTTTTACATTACTTGCCAAAGCAGCCTCATATCTTTTTTTCGCTTTTCTAATTTCCTTTTTAAGATTCCTTTTACATTCTTTATATTCCTCAAGAACCTCATTTACTCCCTGCCGCTTATATTTATTGTATATCTCCCTCTTTTTCCGAACCAAGTGTCCAATTTCCCTGGAAAACCACGGCTCTTTCAAATTATTATTCTTTCCTTTCCACCGAACAGGGACATAAAGACTCTGTACTCTCAAAATTTCACCTTTAAATATCCTCCATTTCTCTATTATATCCTTTTCATAAAACAACAATTTCCATTTCACTCCTTTTAAATCCTTTCTCATCTCCTCAAAATTAGCCTTTCTCCAATCCAAAATCTCAACCCTTGGTCCAGATTTGACCTTCTCCATAATGATATTGAAACTAATGGCATTATGATCACTAGACCCAAAGTGCTCCTCAACACATACCTCCGTCACCTGACCCATCTCATTTCCTAACAGGAGGTCCAACACTGCCCCTTCTCTGGTAGGCACCTCTACGTATTGCTGCAAAAAACTATCCTGCACACATTTTACAAACTCCAAACCATCCAGCCCTTTAACAGAATGTGATTCCCAGTCTATATACGGAAAATTGAAATCACCCACAATCACCACTCTGTGCTTACTACTAATATCTGCTATCTCCTTACATATTTGCTCTTCCAATTCTCGTTCCCTATTTGGCGGTCTATAATACACCCCTATAAGTGTTGCTAAACCTTTCTCATTTCTGAGTTCCACCCAAACAGCCTCCTTAATCGAGCCTTCTAGTCTGTCCTGCCAAAGCACTGCTGTGATATCCTCCCTGACAAGCAATGCAACACCCCCACCTCTTGCCCCTCCGATTCTATCACATCTGAAACAATGAAATCCTGGAATATTTAATTGCCAATCGCAACCCTCCTGCAACCATGTTTCACTGATCGCCACAACATCATACTTCCAGATGTCAATCCAGGCTCTAAGCTCATCCACCTTTCTTACAATGCTCCTAGCATTAAAATATACACATTTAAGGGACCCATCATTTCTTATTCTCAGTTTATTTCTTTTCCCTTCTTTCTCTCCTACATATTGGGTCTGAGTGTTTCCCTTTTCTGCCTCCTGCCTCATACACTGCCTATTAGCTATCTGTGTTTGAGTCCCTCCCCCCAACCGTACTAGTTTAAAGTCTCCGTAGTTATTTTAGCAAATCTCCCCGCCAGGATATTGGTTCCCCTCGGGTTCAGATGCAACCCGTCCTTTTTGTACAGGTCATACTTCCCCCAGAAGAGGTCCCAATGATCCAGAAACTTGAAACCCTGCTCCCTGCACCAGTTCCTCAGCCACGTATTTATCCTCCACCTCACTCCATTCCTATTCTCACTATCGCGTGGCACAGGCAGTAAGCCTGAGATTATTACTTTGGAAGTCCTTTTTTTTAACTCTCTTCCTAGCCCCCTGAATTCTCCTTTCAGGCCTCTTCCCTTATCCTACCTATATTGTTGGTACCTATATGTACCACGACCTCTGGCTCCTCTCCCTCCCCTTTCAGGATATCCTGGACATGCTCAGACACATCCTGGACACCGGCACCAGGGAGGCAAACCACCATCCGGGTCTCCCGACTGCGTCCACAGAAACGCCTATCTGACCCCCTCACTATAGAGTCCCCTATTACTACTGCTCTCCTCTTCCTTTCCCTACCCTTCTGAGCAACAGGGCCGGACTCCTTGCCAGAGGCCCGGGCACCGTCGTTGCCCCCAGGTAGGCTGTCCCCCCCAACAGTACTTAAACAGGAGTACTTATTTCCAAGGGGTACAGCCACCGGGGTACTCCCTAGTCCCTGCCTCTGTTCCTTGCCCCCCCTAACAGTGACCCACTTGTCTACCTCCCGTGGTCTAGGAGTGACCACCTCTCTTTAACTCCTATCTATAACCTCCTCACTCTCCCTGATCAGATGGAGGTCATCAATCTGCCGCTCCAGGTTCCTAATACGGTCCCTTAGGAGCCCCATCTCGTCACACCTGGCGCAGATGTGGATGTCTGGAAGACTATCAGACTCCCAGATTCCCCACATCTGACACCCAGAACAAAAAACTGCCCTGGCAGTCATACTCTCCAAACAAAGCCCCGCGCTCGGTTACTAAACCTACCGCCCGGCCGCTACTCCAACCGCTCCAACCGCCCACCCAAAAGAACTGAGTGATCTCCTGGGAGAGGCGAAAAACCGGATTAAAAACCCAGGCCAATTTGGGAAAAAATCCGGGAAATTCCTCTCCGACCCCAAGCTAGGCGATCGAAACTAGTCCGGGAGATCACACAGGTCTTACTCCTTACTATCCCCACACAATCCCCACACACTACTTCCCAAGCAACACAGCTTGGTGCTGCTGCTGCTGCTTGCTGCTGCTGCTGCTGCTGCTTGCTGCTGCTGCTGCTGCTGCTTGCTGCTGCTGCTGCTTGCTGCTGCTGCTGCTTGCTGCTGCTGCTGCTTGCTGCTGCTTGCTGCTGCTGCTGCTTGCTGCTGCTGCTGCTTGCTGCTGCTGCTGCTTGCTGCTGCTGCTGCTTGCTGCTGCTGCTGCTTGCTGCTGCTGCTGCTTGCTGCTGCTGCTGCTTGCTGCTGCTGCTGCTTGCTGCTGCTGCTGCTTGCTGCTGCTTGCTGCTGCTGCTGCTTGCTGCTGCTGCTGCTTGCTGCTGCTGCTGCTTGCTGCTGCCTGCTGCTGCTGCTGCTGCTGCTTGCTGCTGCTGCTTGCTGCTGCTGCTTGCTGCTGCTGCTTGCTGCTGCTGCTTGCTGCTGCTGCTTGCTGCTGCTGCTTGCTGCTGCTGCTTGCTGCTGCTGCTTGCTGCTGCTGCTTGCTGCTGCTGCTGCTGCTTGCTGCTGCTTGCTACTGCTGATTGCTGCTGCTGCTACTGCTGATTGCTGCTGCTGCTACTGCTGATTGCTGCTGCTGCTACTGCTGATTCAGATCAGGAATAAATTATAAACTGACAAAAGACATCTGACAAAAGAAGGGTCTCGACTCGAAACGTCACCTATTCCTTTTCTGCAGAGATCCTGCTGTTACTCCAGCTTTTTGCGATTACCTTTGGCAAAAGAGACTCATGGCAGGAGGTTTGCAGATCATGCAGCATCTGGGGGGGGGGGGATGGACATGAGATGTCAGAAGAAGGGTCCCAACCCGAAATGTTATCTGTCCATCTCCCTCCACAGATGCTGCTTGACCCGCTCAAGATTCCAGCATCTACGGTCTCCTGCGTCTTCGTGGCAGGAGGTTGTTGGGGAGGCATGTGTGTGGGCGTGAAAATAGACATAAAAGTGCTGGAGTAATTCAGCGGGTCAGGCAGCATCTCTGAAGTAAAAAAGAACAGGTGAAGTTCCGGGCTGGAACCCTTCTTCTGACTGAGAGTAAAGGTGGGGGAGTGGGGGTGGGGGGGGGGGGGGGTGGTTTGGGGAGGCATGATTGCTCACTGCAAATATCTGCATGTTTGGCCACCCCACACTGCTGCAAATTGCCCCGTCTATGTGTGAATGCAAAAGTTACAAAATATCCAAGGTTCCTCACTTGCTGCTAGAGCTTATCTTGAATGCATCCGATTGCATTAGATAACAGCAAAATGTTTTACTTGGTTTAATCAGCAGAGGCAAAGAGCAAGGAACTTGAGGCAAATTATCTGAGATTAACGGTGATCACCACTTTAATAATTTAAGGGGGAGGCTTGCAAGCCTCCTTAGAGAGCAATGGAAACATCATTGTGGTTCTTTCAAGATCACATCAGAGCAAACCTCGCTCTACATATCTTGCACATATGATGTTTTGCTGGTCACCACTGCATTGCAGAGATCATGAACAGCTCGATTGGCAAAGTGAGGATCGTTGTATTGTTGATGAATGCAACTCATGCACTCGTATCTGCAGGGACCTTTACCTCTAGCCCACACTCCCCAAAAGTGCAAAAACCTCACAGAGGACTCTCATGCCCTCAACAAACAGCTTGCTATCAAATTCCTGCCTTGAAGCTCCCACGCACAACAAAGCAGTCACCAGCACTCAATCTACTTCAGAAGCCTCCCCCACCTCAAGATGACTCAGGCAATCCTTCCCGACTGATCCCGCCCAGTGGCTGAACGAGTGCGAGATATATGGTGGTGTGACCCTTCACCAACTGCTTCCCGTGGTTAGCACTGATGGAAAAGTGCCACTGACTTGGTAAATTGGATCTCTAACAACTGTTGCTCCTGAACCCATGCAGTGCTATTCAGGATGGGTGAAGAATGGTCTCGACCCAAAACGTCACCTATTCCTTCTCTCCAGAGATACTGCCTGTCCTGCTGAGTTACTCTAGGATTTTGCGTCTATCTTTGGTGTAAACCAGCATCTCCAGTTCCCTCCTACACAGTACTATTTCAAGGTTTGGAATGGGCAGTGACAGGTTTCCAGTTTAGTTTATTGTCACGTGTTCCGATGTGCAGTGAAAAGCTTTTGTAGCATGCTATCCAGTCAGCGGAAAGCCAATACATGATATCCAGCCATTTACAGTGTATAGATACATGATAAGGGAATAACGTTTAGTGCAAGGTAAAGTCAGCAAAGTCCGATCTAGTATAGTCCAAGGGTCATCAATGGGGTAGATAGTAGTTCAGCACTGCTCTCTGGTTGTGGTAGGATAATTTAGTTGCCTGATAACAGCTGGGAAGAAACTGTCTCTGAATCTGGAGGTGTGCGTTTTCACACTTCTATACCTTTTACCTGATGGGAGAGGGGAGAAGAGGGAGTGGCCAGGGTGCGACTCGTCCTTGATTATACTGCTGGCCTTGCCGAGGCAGCGTGAGGTGTAAATTGAGTCAATGGAAGGGAGGTTGGTTTATGTAATTATTCACAAAATGCTGGAGTAACTCAGCAGGTCAGGCAGCATCTCAGGAGAGAAGGAATGGGTGACGTTTCAGGTCGAGACCCTTCTTCAGACTGTATGTAATGGTTTGGGCTGCGTCCACAATTCTCTGCAATTACTTGCGGTCTTGGATGGAGCTGTTCCCAAACCAAGCTGTGATGCATCCTGATAAAATACTTTCTAAGGCGCATCAGTAGAAGTTGGTGAGAGTTGTCGGGGACATGCCGAACGTCCTAAGCCTTCTAAGGATGTAGAGGCGTTGGTGTGCTTTTTGGCCATTGCTTCAATATGGGTGGTCCAGGAGAAGTTGTTGGTGATATTGATTCCTAGGAATCTGAAATTTTCAACCATCTCTACTTCGGCACTGCCAATGCAAACTGGGGTATGCGTACCGCTTCGCTTCCTGAAGTCGATCACTATCTCCTTTGCTTTGCTGACATTGAGAGAAAGGTTGTTGTCTCGACACCAGGTTACGAGGTTCTCGATCTCCTTCCTGTGCTCCATCTCATCTTTGATTTCCTGTAAAACATTTTTGTTTGTTTGGAGCCTTTAGAAAAATTATTGTGGGCATTAATAATGGTACTTTAATGCCAGAAAAAAACACTGTAGTTGAAATTCTCGGCCCATAACTCACACCTTTCAGAAATAACTTATTTGAAGCAAAATTCAGATTCTGGTGTGGCATCAATGGCACTTTAATTTGCAAATTGGAATCCGTGGAAACTTTCCAACTAACGTCTTGCCAGCAGCTGCTGATAGATGGTGTGAGCTGCCACATGAAACCTCAACAACATGGTTGAAAGACGCTGAGTAATTAATGATTCCAGTTTAGTAAGAAGAGCTGGAATGTGGCACCCTGGAAGATTGTGTTTGTTATTCTAACATTTCCAAATAACACTGTTTGACTTGTAAGTCCTTTGTGACGTTGTACGATATCTGCAGCTCAAATGAAGCAGTAAACCCTGAGTAGCTATTATTCTCTCAACATCCAATTGATGAAATGAAGGCTTTGGGAAGCATTGGGCACATTCAGCTCCCATGTCTGAACGAACAGATTTCTTGTGTGCTTGCCAGTTGATAGAGGCGTCAAGTGAAACAGCGTGGAAACAGGCCCTTCGGCCCAACTTGCCCACACCGGCCAACATATCCCAGCTACACTAGTCCCACGTGCCCCTGTTTGGTCCACATCTCTCCAAGCCGATCCTATCCATGATGTTCCATGTGTCGAAGGTGTTGAATGTTCCTTGGGCAACTGGGAGAAATTTTGGTTTCTTCTAAGGCCTTGGAATTAATAACGGATGCTGTTGGCAATGGTAAAAATATGCAAAAATCTTTCACTCTAGAGACCATCACAGTGGTACCATTAGTCAGAGATAAACCTAGGGCCATGTCTTCAGGTAATGTGTCTTGGTCCCCACTAAAGAATCCCAGTACAAGAAAGAATCGTGAGGTTTCACCAGCATTCGGCTTGGCATTCGGAATGATTTTCTCTGTACTTTTCTGGACCCTATGGTTGAGAGGTTGGTCTGGTCGTACCAAAATGGTAGTCATTCATTCTTTAATAGCAAAAATTAGCCATATTATTGAGAGCTTGAAATACTGATATGTCATGGAGTTTATAAAATGAGCACCAGGAGACTTTACTCATTGTGGAATAAGTGTCAGGGAAGTGTAGGAAAAAAAACTGCAGATGCTGGTTAAAATCGAAGGTAGACACAAAAAGCTGGAGTAACTCAGCGGGTCAGGCAGCATCTCGGGAGAGAAGGAATGGGTGACGTTTCGTCCCGAAACATCACCCATTCCTTCTCTCCCGAGATGCTGCCTGACCCGCTGAGTTACCCCAGCTTTTTGCGTCTACCTTCAAGTGCCAGGGAAGCATTGGCTTTGAGAGTCAAGGCTACGAGGGTACAACTGGAATCTAGGGATCCAGCTCAGTTCTTTAATTTCTTGATAGTGTCATGTACAGATACCCGTTGCCTGTTTGAATATATTGGCATAGCGGAAAGTTTGATAGTTTATTTAAAGCTAATTCAGATTAGTCTGGAAAAATTCTAGGGAGTATTTCCCGCTATGGTTTGGAGTACGTGAGTGGGAGATGGGTTAGGGTTAAGGTGAGAGTTGAAAATTCCTGCACCTGCATTTGCACATATTGGCGGGACGTGCATGTGTGAATTTACTCACACCAGTAGAGAATGCGTGAGTGTGTACTTTGTGTGTGTGAGGGAAATAACTGCAGATGCTGGTACAAATCGAAGCTAACACAAAATGCTGGAGTAGCTCAGCGGGTCTACGTCTCTCCCTTCCCCCGATTCTCAGACTGAAGAAGGGTCTCTAGGTTAATTCCCGGAATGGCGGGACTGTCATATGTTGAAAGACTGGAGCGACTAGGCTTGTATACACTGGAATTTAGAAGGATGAGAGGAGATCTTATCGAAACGTATAAGATTATTAGGGGGTTGGACACGTTAGAGGCAGGAAACATGTTCCCAATGTTGGGGGAGTCCAGAACAAGGGGCCACAGTTTAAGAATAAGAGGTGGGCCATTTAGAACGGAGATGAGGAAAAACTTTTTCAGTCAGAGAGTTGTGAATCTGTGGAATTCTCTGCCTCAGAGGGCAGTGGAGGCCAATTCTCTGAATGCATTCAAGAGAGAGCTGGATAGGGCTCTTGAGGATAGCGGAGTCAGGGGGTATGGGGAGAAGGCAGGAATGGGGTACTGATTGAGAATGATCAGCCATGATCACATTGAATGGCGGTGCTGGCTCAAAGGGCCGAATGGCCTCCTCCTGCACCTATTGTCTCTTGTCTATTGTCTCGACCCGAAACGTCACCCATTCCTTCTCTCCTGAGATGCTGCCTGACCCGCTGAGCTACTCCAGCATTTTATGATACCTTGTGTGCGTGTGTGTGTGAGTGTATGTGTTTGTGAGAGAGTGAGTGTGTGTGAGAGTGCGAGTGT